>NC_052506.1:59403986-59703986 GCF_014356525.2 Nilaparvata lugens | reverse complement strand
AGTGCCCAGTTTGAACTAAAGTAGGATATGTTTGATTCCTTCTTTCGATTTTTCAATAGTCGATATTTTCCAATAATCTTCACATCAATAAGGAATGATGTAGCAGTAGTATCTAAAGACAATGAAATTTCTGACAAGTCTAAACATAATGCAGCTGATGCATTTCGAATGAGCTTAAACAAACACACTGTTCGACAGTGCGACTGCGACAAGAATGGACGACTGATGCCAAATGACACCAAGGAGTTTCGCAGTCGTCTTCACAAAAGAACTTGACAGCAGAGCCTATGATATTAAATTTGATGAGAGCGGAAATCTAGATCCGAGAGAAAATCATGTTTCCAGCGTAACCGAATTAACTGAGCAAACAGATGATGTTTGCCGTCTCGAGTCTTGTTAGTGTGTGTGTATGAGTGTCCTTTGAGGGGGAAAAGCCTGGATGAGGAAGCAGTGGTTAGGGGGGGTCTGCACCAAGTCTGAGCACTTACTATGCGAGTTTAAATCCCTTTCCATCAAACTTACAAGCAAGCGCAAGTTTATCTCTCGGAAATGCCGCTTCCATGACTTTGAGCGTGCAACTTTCGGTCTGTTTCTGGGCTGGCATCGCTACTTCCGCTGTGGTGCCGTGGCTGGCGGGGTGGGGAGGGGTTGGAACATTGAGTACTTACCGCCTCAAACCGGGTTAATATTAACCCGGCCAATGACTAGCTCATAAATGGATAAATCTGTAGATGAATTTAAAGCTAAATAGCAATTAAGGAGAAAGTAATTTATTCACGGGGATAATCTTATAAACAAACACTTGGGAGTACGAGGATGCCAAACATCTTCCAACATCTTGAACTTTCTCGTTTTCGGATTGATGATCTTACATGAACCTTCCTATTCAAATAAAATACATGGAAATGTGGAAATAATGAAGTGGTCTTCATTAAAAATTAATTTTTTCAAAAGTCCAAATAATTCCACCAACCAGTAAACTTTGAAATGAATTCTAATAATTTTGTGAATATGAAAAATGGTATGCCATCAAGAGTTAATTGGAGTTTCAGTACACAATATATTTTTATCAACAAGAAGAAATCAATTTCTAAGATTTAATAATGTAATTCATGTTCAGTAGTCAAGTAACGGAGAAATTCCAATTTATGCTAAACAGTGAATTGTATTCACCAACTAAAACCAATCTTGCCAAATAATGGAGCTACTGCACTAGATGTTTCAGAACGTCTGCAATGCCAGTACTGCATAGGAAAATAGTACTGCAAAGGAGAATTATCTACTTGAATTCGTTACAGTTGAATATAAAACATCTTATTATAAACTGATGAGCTCGACTTCCACCTAATGTATTATTCATTACTTTAGCATCAGGACTGGATCGAATCACATGAAATCCGCAACTGACGTGGATAGACCGAGCTATGTGCTGCATATAAAGATATACAATGTTGGCTGGCTTCACACCGGCAACTGGGAATCCAACAGAAACACGAATAAATGAATGTATTACCGCATTACAGGCGAATCAAATTATATTTCCCAACCCGAATACCAATACCTTACAACCGATAAGAGGAAAAAAGGTTAAGGATAGTACAATTTTCATCTCCTCTATCACCTAGCAAGAATTATTATTATCATATATTGGAAGTATGAGGAGATATGGACTGCTCCTCGAAATATAAAACACTACAAAAGATGCTACTGACGAAATTTGTTGGAAGAATAGAGGCAGTAATCAGGGATATAGTCAAAAATGTGAGATAATGAGAGAAAAATAATTGAAGAGAAGCGTGAGCTAGAATGAACGAGAAATTATAGAAATAAGTGAGAAGAAATGCAGAGTGGAAAGGACAAACTGCTCGAGTTTGGTGATTGAAAAAGTAATAATAAAATTACAAAAGAGTAAGTTGTAGAGAAAACATGATTAAAAGAAAGAAGCCAGAGGGGTTACGATTAGTTAGAGTAATAAAGATACGCAGTTAAAAAAAGAAATGTATTTGGTAGAAAAAAAAGATATGATTGAATAAATGTCGAGGAGGAAAGAGGAATATAGATGTAGGAATATGAGTGAGTTGGAAGAGGAGGGGTGTAGTCAGAAAGTGTAAGAGAAAGGGCGCATAGACTAGTCGCAGCAAATGGAATAGCAAAGAAGAAACGGCAATAACCGAAGCGCGATGAATAAATGAGAACCCTAGTCCCCGGGGTGTAACAACCGAAAGGCGAAAGGTAAGCGAGGAGCGCAAATGGCGAGCCAAGCAGGCTCGAAAAGGTCAGAAAAGGAGCGAGCGAATCAGCAACCAGCAAGACACAACTCGTAGAATACTTCACACGATTACATTTATATGAAAATTTACATCCCCAGACATTCAGTATATCAGCCTATATTACGGCATCAATATTTATCCTTACGAGCATGAAGACCTTCAGCGCTGTTGGCCGCTGGCTGCTAGAGAGCATGGGGAAGATTGAAACTTTCATGGCAGTGAGACGCAAAGAACACCATTTGCTAAGAATACTGGCACAGCAAATGTCTATTCTGAGAGAAATGCGAATTCTAGCATGCAATATTGGTGGCATTTGTCTGTTTTCATTTTTCATCCAGCGATTCATATGCTATACATTTTTATTGCGGCACATAAAGCTGAAGCCAGTCTACAATGTAAAAAAAAACAATACAAAACACTCGCATTCCTAAAATACTTACTCTTAAATTCATTTTAGACTGGAATGGAATAAAAAATGTGAACTGAGAAACGAACACGCTTTAATATACCGGTATTATTGTGTAAGATTGCTCAAGATTGTCTTCTTTGTAGTAATATTAGTCATGAGTAGTTGAAAGGGCTATGGAATGATTCAGATATACTTAAGGATATTGGAGATTTATTGAACACCAAGATGCATGAAAAATGCTATCACTAATTCAATTCCGATAGGAAATACCCTCATTACATTGAAATTGAAAAGTAAGGAACATTTTTATATCAATCTGGAAGAATGTTCAATGTAATACAGCGGTAAGATTTTAAATTAAGTAGTCTAATCATCAGAAAAATTATGTATGTCATATCGCAAAAGAATATGCTGCATAAAGCAATATTAACAATTGCATAAAATTGTATTATTATTATAATTAATAATGTAGTTATCATTACATAAAATTTGAGAGTAGAGAGACTCTAATGAGTCCATAATGAGCTGGTTGAGAACGTGTGATATTTGAGAGTGAAAAGCGGGCGAAGTAGCAAAGAAAAAGAGCGTGGAAGTGGGGAAATTCCGCTCCTCTTTATTTTCGGAATTCAAAAGACTTAGAGGACGACAACGAAGGGACGATGCTGATGCCAAAGAGACGAAGAAGGTTTTTGAGCTGCATTAAGGGAGCCTAGCCGGCTACTTATCTTCATAAAGCTCTTTTGGCATAACATAAAGGGAGTGAAGAATAACCTGGCGGATCTTGAGCTTCATTCTTCACAAAAAGACGTGGTTCGAGGAGCAAGAGTGGTGGGGAGAGTATGAAACCCCCCCCCTCCATTACAGAACGTGAGTTTCAGACAAAATCGCCGACAAATGTACACAAGCTCGATCCCTGATCACGACACGTGAGAGCGCAAAGCTAGAGAGAGAAAGACAACGTCTGGTGAAAAGCGGAAAACACAACAAGGATGAAAAGGGGCATCTAAAGGGAACCACGCCCATCCTGTAGCAAATCAACTGACATTTCTGATGCCGAAACAGCGAAATCCGCCTACTATACGCCATAGAGTGTATCAAACGTCTCGTTCTGATACTGGTCAACACACAATGTACAGCATTACTAGCGTAGTATGATACGAACATAACCTGAGATTAGGGCAAGCCTTGCTCAGTGGAACAACGCAACAATACGTCTTATCTGAAGATACACGTTTTTCAAATGAGTTATTGTTATTACAGGGCCGCACACCACTCCATTCAAATGGATTGTGCTCCTAAAACACATTGTTTTGTTTCGCGCTCCAAGCCGATTGTCGAGCACATAGATTAGGCCATGTTGTATGGTAGGAGGTCGGTTCCAACTGATAGTTACACCAAGACTTATTGCATGTTATTCTTCACTATCAATTCCGTAGCTTCACATCGAGATAATGAAAATGTGCGTACAGACTTTCTCTCTGCTCCACAATCGAACAGATCGATTGATGATCGACCGGGGAGCAAGAGTGGAAAGTGAGAAGAGCTAACATCTCCCGTAACGTTAATGATCGGAGCGATCGCGGAGCGAGTGCGCTGCGTGCGTGCAGCGATTGCGGAGTGTGCGCGGAGCGCGTTGGAGGCGCGTATATCTGTACGCACCATTAGGTCTAGTGAGAACTTGGGAGTTCTTTCTACCACTTTCAAATACATCCACAACACATTTTCACAAAATAATTTCTGTAACAGTTCTAGACTACATGAACATCGACATTGAACCCCTATCCTTTCCATTTACATTGTTCATAATGATCAACTTACTGTTATGTATCAAGATATACATTGAGTTAATTAACTAAAATGAATTGAGCATCTGAACTAAATGAACATTTTTGGAATTGTTTATTATTATTGAAGTAATACATTACTACACAACAAGTCTGAGCCAACAGCACAAAGCGTAATTAGATCAGGCAGTTTTGTGGTAAAGTCAAAATATACATATAGAATATTAAAATGTATTTCAACTTTTTAATAACATTTCTAAAAGAAGAATAAAACCTACCGATAAAGAGCTACTCATTTCTGTTTTGGATCAAAGTGCAGGTACTTGAATAAAGTATACAGTACCAGCAGGGCACCCATGCTTCGCTACGGGAATTAAAAGATAAGATTATTTTTGTAGAATATTAATTTCTAACCTAAATTGTACCAAAGTCGTTATAATCGTTTTCGAGATCCATCATACAAACAAAAATTGCTTGCTGAATATAACTGGAATAATAAATAAATATAGTCTCATCACTGTCATAGAATTTTGTATCCGGAAATGTGCTCTCCCTGGATGAAAATGTTATTATATAATAAATTATAGGTCCGTTTCAAGTTTAATTCAAATACATTTCTATAATACTTAGTTACCCCAAAATCGTGGTCATTAAGTGTGATGATTAGTTGCATTGTTATCATCTCACTTTGAACAACACATTCGACACTGTTGAAAAGTATACATTCAACTGCATATTTTAAAAAGCAATCAAGTTAGCGATGCCTTGTTATGGAGTCACTCAGTTGCTCTCTTTATATACTCTCATCTTGTCATCAGAGATGTTTCTTAAATCATGCAATGTTTTCGAATTACATAAAAAAATTATAATCATAGCCCTTACTTTTTTTCTTCCTCTCTCTTTCGTTTTCAACAAATGATAGAAAATTTTTCAATCAGCTGCCACTAAGATGATCAATTTTTCCTTTCAAGTTATCTCAGAGATGAGACTCAGCTCATATTTTTGTATCACGAACCTACTATTTGCTGTGAGCATTTATGATATGCCCTATATCTGCAATAGATGGAGAAATCAGGCCACAACTTGGCATGCAAGTCATTGAGTCAAATAATATGAATAACTAATAAATTGATGTGTTGGAAGTGCTCTGTAGAATAGTAGACTATATTATTGCAGCGAATTTTGTGAAATATTGGGCGGGGCTTAAGAGTCAACCTTGACTTTATTCATTGGCAATTAATATTTCCTGTTGACAGTTATAAAATTAGCAGTGATCATGTTATTTTTGCTCATGCTTGATGCATTTGAAAATAGAAATCCAAATTAAGTTTATTTGAAATTTGTTGACTCTGGTATCCGTGGATCTCTTGCTTATTCTGGAATATCTGGCATAGCCTATATAGCTCACTCTTCGTTTCTTTTATTCGAAAGTGTAAAAGCATCCAATCCACTGATTCTTCATCCCATGGAAGTCCATTCATACATGAGAGTCCATTCATAATAGTTAGTATAACATTTATTGTGACTGATTTTTCATGTCCTAAACTTTACTATCATAAATATTGAAGTGGTATCATTTTAATGTGAATTTGCATAATTCTGAATAGAGTTGATATGATTTGATTATTGACTACCATTATATATGATTTCTTTCTTTAATCTTGGCTTGAAACTAAAACCTCAGAGATGAAAATTTGGATGTAAATGAACAGTAACTTAATTTAGTTTCTATCTAAATTGACAACTTCAGTATTTACTTGTGATTTATCAAGGTTTGTCTTGTGTCATGTACTGACATCATGAAAGTAAATAGGACCAGCTGAAAGAATATTATGTTTTTTTCGATTTAATTTTTAGCTGATTTTGAAACATAAAAATATCAAGCCTAGTTGCACAAAAGCCTGTTTAATTTAAATCATGATTGAATTTCATGATAGCTAATCAGAGCAGGGTTTTTTTTAATAGAAGGCTTCTCTGATTGGTTCTCGTGGTATTTAGTCCAGATTAGGAATTCACAGACTGGCTCTTTCAAGGCCGTGGCTGCGTACAAACATAGAGCAACAGAGGAGCCAATAGAACAGAAGCTCAAGAAATTAGTCACATTTCTATCACCTCACAATGAACATTACATTCTACTACCATATGTTTGGGGAGATCGATTTTGAGTTTATTTTGCTATAATCCGATCACTTTTTGTACCTATTCTTCTAGATGTTCCATGAATACTGCAATGTTTAAAATAAGGTCGCCAAATTTGGTAACTCAACTACAGCTATTATTATCTTTTTCACTTGCTCACACTCTCTTTCTCACGTTTTCAACAGAGTATGGAAACGTTTTTCTGATCAGCTGCTACTTGAGGGACCAATAATCCTTTCTGAAGGAACTTCAGCGAGTTCTCCCTGAGTTGATACCTGTTCCAAAATTATTTTTTTTCATCGCAAACCCACTATATTCCTGATTTAATAAAAATCGTTAGAGCCGTTTTCGAGATCCATCCGACATACATACATATCCAAAAAACACACATATTCAAACAGAAATTGCTTGCTTTGAATAATTGACTTCAATGATTATGAAAGCTTATTTCACATAATAATAATAGCTGGCATAAAAAGCAAAAATGTCAAAAGTAATTGAAATTGAAACAGTAGCTATCATCAACTTAATTATCTTCATCTGATCTAATGTAAACAATTTATAGCAAGATTCACATCAATGTGCCAGCATTATTTGAATGGGGAGCATTGATGCTATTAATGAGGAATACTGACAGTTTCAAGTGAATATCAACCAGCTGTTATGCATATTCTCCAATATTTTTATCGAAAGCTACCTTTTATTTTCTTTGGTAGAACTATCAATGTTTGGGATTGGGAATAATTGATTCTTGGGAAAAGCGTCTTACTTCTATGGAAGATATTTTTACATTAGGAAGAGCAACAATACAGCTATTTGGTTGTTTCAATAAATAACCCCTTTCTTTTGCCAAGTTAAATTTTGGCCGAATTTCCTCATCCTTTGCACACAGATTCCACAACGGACACATCTGAAGTTTTAAAAATACCCTCCATATATCGATGAATTTCATCGAAATTTTTAAGCAGTTTACGCGATCTGTCAGATATACAAACAAAATTAGCCTTGATAGAATACGATCAATTATTATTGATAGAAGCAGCTCCCGTCATGAAAGTTTGTTTTATGAAACATAAAATTTATATATACTCCCAGGAATAGAAATAAGAATATAAATCTGAGTACCCTTTTAGGAATATTATTTAATCAAGACATGTTTCGACTATATAATGCCATTATCAAGTGATTGGAAAATAAATAATAATATTATATTACCAGGAATAGCTCTGATTGAAGTAGCAGTGCCCAATCAATTTCTTCACGATAAAACCATTTTAATTAGTTCTTCAACTTGGTGCCAACCTAACAAAGTTAACTCATCTTAATGCCAACTTGACAAAATTATTAATTTAGTTGCCAGTTAACAACTGTTTCAGGACCTCCTAAATACAACATGCTACAATGAGTAGGCCTATGAACAGTTTTAATTGAACATGCCTAGAAATTGTTGTGTCCCTGGGTTTAAATCTAACTATATTATAGAAAAACCCCCTTAGTGACAATATTTACTTTTCCCAAAGATGAAGAGCTGAGGAAAAAATGGACAAGGTGTAGAAAGATTCTAAAGTCACCAACAATTCGGCTGTGTGTATCAATCATTTTAGAGCATCAGACATTTTTAAAGTAGACAAGTTTTTGTGTTAAGATGGTTCTTATGTGACTGTTCCAAGAAAAAAAGTAAAACTATGTGATGGTGCCTTCCCTACAATTTTTCCAAATCAACCTTCTTACAACACAATTAAATCGTGTGTAAAGGTATTGGGCAATATATTTCTGAACAATTACTACAACATGAAAAATGATAATCAGTTGCCCCAGCTAAAAAAGTCGCGAAAATTGAGAACATTGAATTCTTGGGCTAGAATAAAATGACGATAATTATAAGCTATATGCATGTGAATTGCACTTGAATGCTATGTGCATGAGAATAAATAAAGTCCAGTCACCCTATCAAATAATTACTTCTTTAATAAACATTAATTAAATTAATTAAACTAAACCTTATTTAAATTCTTAAAAATGATTTTGAACAGTAATAAATTATTAGAGAGAGCTGGAACCAATCTGATGGCAGTAAGTTAATCCACCAAACATGGCGGCCATCTTGTTTGTATGCTCAGATCTGGTATTTAGGAGGTCCTGACTGTTTCAAAGGGGTACTCTCTCTAGCTCTAGATTATAGTTCTATATTAACATATGGTATGGACATTTCAGTCATAATTAAGAGATTTGAATAAGAAGAATATACATTCTAAAAGACGAACTTTAAACCCTTAAAAACCACCCTTAGAGTTGAAATATCGCCAAATGATTTCTTAGTGCGCACTAGGACTTATAAGGAAGCTATATTTCAAGTTTTGTTGCAATCCATCCAGTAGTTTTCCAGAAATCGTGATCAGTGAGTGAGTGAGATAAGAATTTTAGTATAGATATTAAGAAGTATAGATAGTATTTACAGAGAATATTTTGAAAAGTCTTTTGTATAATAAGGGAATTGAAGTAACTTTCATAATGATTTCAGAAGCTTCCGATTGCAGATGGAAGAAAAGTCAAGGACACGGGAGAAAAGAAGGAAATGTATGAAAAGAAATGTGCACGAAGAAACGAAGGAGGGTGGGAGTAAATAAGAGTGATGTGTGCGGTGTGGCAAGGAATGGGAGAATGCTGTGAACGTGGCCAGAATAAGCGAGAAGGAGCATCCAAACTCAAAACTCGAAGCTAAGATGAATCTGGAGAAATTGTTACTGGTATGTTGCTTATCACAACAAGCATTATGCTCAATTCCAAGAGTATGAAGATTTTGAATATTTACAATCATAATATAAGAAGGCAAATACTTCTTATTTAAGAAGGCTCAAGTTAGAAGACATTTGGTATTTGGTGAAATTAATAAGAGGACAGAATAGAATTCTCATGTGAAAATGTATTCAAAAAATTTGACAACATTTTACAGAACATCGAGTTCAACTTCAAGTTCCATTTTTTTCGAAAATCAAGGATACTTGGTGCTGATTTGTTACAGTTCAATAAGTGAGTGCAACTGCCAATATCTATATCATTACATGAATAGACTTTATTTAAAAAATCTTGAATAACTGAAATCAGTCACTTGAAAACGAGAAGCCTATAAATGTGAACATTTCTCAAGGAACAGTATCATACACTATTTATAAGCGACAAGATCTCATTTGAGGAACTTGAGAAACAATATTAATAACCTTGGATGTTATTAATTTGTATTGAAAGAAGACACCTCTTGTTCAAGCGAAACGCATTATCATTATGGACATAGTGTGATGAGCATTGTTACTTATCATCAAGACCATCAAGGAAAATTGGGAAATTATCTTTATTTTCTAATTGATGCCTTCGCTTACCAGATGGATTAACATTAACATTATTAATGATTCTTCGAAAGTAAGGAGACAATGAAATATACAATGATTCTCAATGATTTTTTATTATGACATGAATGATCAAGAATATTATGCTGTGGAAAAATAATATATATATATATATATATATATATATATATATATATATATATTATATATATATATATATATATATATTATATATATATATATGTAGAATCAACGTGAAACGTGATGTACTAGTTGCCAGAGTAGATAGCCTAGAGCAATTCGACTTCAAAACATCCTAGTTGTCGCTCACAAACGTGAAGTCCTGGACTTGAAATAACAACTGGGTTGGATAATACGTGTAATAGTATTTGAAATTAGATTGCCTGGGAACTAGCAGATGGAACAGTGCAAGATTTGATGCATTCAACGACGGAGCGTGTTTATCATGCGAGATAAACAAGAAATTAGAACTGGTATTAGCACGTTTATGAACGTCAGGCAATGGAAGGAAGTGGGCAGACGGCTGCTGGTGCTGGCAAAAAGCCACGACGGCCACAAATAGACGCCAATGCAAGTCACGAGCGTCGCTGCCGGCTTGCGACGTCATTGCACGGAATCACGAAACTAGAGACTGCTGACTGCTGACTGCCAACCGAAAACTCTTTCCCAGACGGAGACTTGCTATTAAGACTATAGTGCCATGCAGGTGATGTTGTATGGCCTAGTGAGAAGGAGGCCGGCGGGAAAGCCATGCACGCTAAACCCCTATCCTGTTTAATAGTGCACATGGAGTGATTTATACCAGGCTACCGGGCGGCACCAGCCACACATTTATACCCCCTCCCCACCACCTCCAACCTCACCAAACCGCAAACCTAAACGATGCACCGCGCTGCTTCTGCAGTGACTCATTTATAACGTGCTCCAAACCCAGAACCTGAGTACGGTAATAGGATGCAAGTTAGCCCCCTTATCGACCCATACTGTGTTACTGTGCAAGCCATAAAATAGCGCCATTATGTTGACTATACTAGCGATCAACATTATCGCATTCTCGACCAATGAATTCCTTCTAATCAATACAAGGAATTGCATCTGAGCATTTATCGATAACATCAGTTTGATAAGATGGAATGTGCACCATCAATCACGAGTAGGTGTGATGATTATGTATATTCGATGTTGATGAAGACTTAATGATACCCATAAAATCACACTAAATTAGTGAAACACCTTAGTTACATTTAATAGCTTTCATCTAACAGCAAACCAGCATCAAGATTGATAAATTGTTCAACTGATTGTCAAGATGGGTTTAGTTGTTTATGTTATGATGAAACGTAATGTGATATGAATGGAATCAATATTAATTGATAGTAATAAAAGTGAAATAAATTTATGAAAAAATAATGTTCCTTGCTAAAGTCATAGAGAATGTTTGGATATCCTTGACAATGTTATTGAAATAATAGGAATTCGATAATGGATAATAAATGTCCTAACAGAATCTTACACGCGAAGTTTCCAAGAGAGACGTGAAGTACATGAGGTGAGACTTGAACAAGAAACGCGTGAGCATACGAACACCCTTGGGAAATTATTAATAAAAATCCACCCTCACGAGGGGCATCAACACATGGTAAGTCTTGCAGCTCAGGTGGGGATGATAGCGATGCAATGACTATTGCAGTGGAACCCTAAAAAAAGGGATGTCTATGTCATTCCCTTCCACATTGATCCGGGTCTATACACCTGCAGTGCACGACCAGGGCCCAGGGCCCAGACCCAGGCCAGGGGTCGATTAGTCAGCCAACGACAATAATTCACTTTGAATAAGGTGCACTTTGACAAGTGGAAGGGTGCGGTGCATATCAAGGGTGCCGTGATTGATGGCAACTAAGTTTCGAAATGGATAAGCAAAGAACAGTTGAGAAATTACATAATCTGAGGTTCCTTATTCGAAATCCGTGGAAGAAAGTTTCAGTTATAAGTTGCCGACTGCTCCTGTAGCATTCAAGATTGAAATGTGTCCCTAATTCGCTATTGGAGAGACGAGACATAGTGTACACTGTTCTTATCATATATTCAATTTACAAAATTTGGATCTCTTTAGAGATCAATTATTCTCCATTAAAATTTTGTAGACGGAAGGTTAAGCCAACTTCATACTGTGTTTACATGTAACATAAACATAAGATACCCCCTGAACACTAAGTGGCAAAGAGGAGCGCTCTACTGCTGATCATTCATTTCCAGAGGAGAACCATTGAATGCGGAAGCTTAGGTCATGTTCCTCTTCTGTTAATGAAGGAGGGATTTCCTCTACTTTCCCTCACGACAAAAAAAAATTGTTATTTTACATTACTTGATAGTACGAACTCCCTTATTCATAGCAATAAAAGCATTTTTTTATTATAAAGATAGGTTTTAAAGATTCAATCATTCCTTTTCGGGAGAAAGTGGAAGTATTGAACTAGAAATAGGAGTTAAGTAAGAAATGGAAGATAATTTATTCGATTTGAAACAAAGCAGACAATACTGTGAGGGCTGGATTCTAACAAAGTTTTAATCAGTTCCTAGTTCTTATATCATACAGTAAAGGCGAACGCACACAGCAGCAGACAGACGGCGAAGAATCAAACGTCTGCATGCAGATGTGAGCAGACATAATATTATGTGAAGACAAACGTATGTGTGCGTTGCAGTTGCAACATTCCAACACCTTGTGAGAAGTTTTTTCTCAGTCTGTTTGCTGTTGCGTGCGGTTGAGATTTCAACAAATTTCAGCAATTTGTTGTCTATTTCTTGAAAAGCATTGCAACATTCAACTTGTTTAGTGAAATTCAAATTCACAATTTTTTTGAAGAAAACAAATTTTGTTGACATCTCTGGTGTAAACTTGGCTTTGAAGTAGCATGTCACAGGTTGATTGAGAATAACAATAAGATAAACAGAAAATAATTCCAATACGATGGTAAAATATCATTACAAGAGATAGCTTTATAAAATTATTTTACCATCATATTCAAATTATTTGTCCTGGAAATTAGTTTGTCCTGAGTAATAAGGAGTGAGATTGTAGGAAGCTGTCATGCGAGATAAGACGGACAGTAGTAGCCTAGTAACATCAGTAGTAGGAGAGAAGAGCGCGTGTTGAATATAATAGGCATAATGAAGACTACGAAGAGAGTGAGTGATAAAGGCAAGGAGAAGGGGGGCAAAGGTGATTGTAGATGGAGCCTTCGCTTTCGGCAGCATTCTGAATTCGTATTTCGTATCCTACCACTGCTGCTGCTGCTACAAATTGATGTGTGCATGTGGGAGGATGAGAGGGATGTGGGATTAGCAACAATTGTAGGCCGAGATATCAGCTGGTAGCAGCGGATCCGTTCACAAGAGCAACGAAGATGCCTTCATCTGCGTCTCTGGCGTGAGGGAACTCACTACGATGAGGAGCAAGAGGCGGAGGGGGAGGCAACAACACTGTAATCAACATCGCAGATGCATTGAGCGCCATTTCAATTCCGTTGAACTTTGGAACAGGCAAAATGAACCGTGCCCCCTCGCTTTACACGGCGCCAAAAAGGGATAGAAATGGGTTCCTCCTCACGGCCAGGACATGGACGCGAGTGAGATGCTAACTCTAGACTCAATATTCTGTGCCTTTATAACAATGCCATAATGTACATCCACATTAGTGACAACTAGTGTTAGTTCAAAAGAGGAACACTCAATATTTTTTACAATCAATTCGAGCTCATTAATAGTTATTGAAACAAAATCTGTGTTATAGATTAAAGTTTTTTGTTATTGTTTTATCTATTCAAGTCTTCATGCTCAATGTCACCCGGAATTTTTCAAAAATGATTCCTTGTTTACTGATTAACAATACTTTAATGAGTTGACTACCTGACAAAAGAGCTCATGAGGAGATGATACTTGGAAATGTCGCGCAGGAATCCTCCCCCTGTCGCCTCTCTATATATGTTTATCCTCCCTAAAATTATCTCTCCAATAAAATAAACTCTCTAATCCTTCATTTATCAGTGTTAGTTCGTGTTTGTAAATTTTGTGATCACACTTAATAATCAATAGTCATTATTTTATGCGTATTCTGAACTGTCTAAGCAAGAAATGTAATTGGCAATTTCCAGAGTGGCAAAGTTATATTGACCCTTGAAGGCATAGAAAAAAGTGAGAGCTTTTCCTGGGAAAACGAGAACAATCAGTGTTGATAATTTCACGTGAATCTCACTATAGAATATTACAGCTTATACAGAACATTAGCAGCTACGTCAATAGCTTTCATCAAACCAATAACCAAACTGTTTGATATCGGATGAAGATTTTCCAGGAAAGCTATACTTATATTTGCAAAACTCTTTTTGCGATTTTCATATTGACTGAGCTTAAAAAAACGCCAATGTTATCGAACATGGAATATTCGAAATACAGGTTTGAAGAGTAGATTCGGAATTGATTGCTGAATGTAGGCTGGCAAAGTGGAAAGGGATTGGGTGGAAAGAGTAGCATGAAAATGCGATGAAAGAAGGTATGATTTTACATTGTTGGCATTTCCAGGTTAATGGCTAATCGATTTCCGTCCGGATGTTAGCAGCGTACAGCCAAACACGCCCGAGGAATACAGTGCCTGTGCCTCGGCTGGAGCGTGCAGTTGGCTGATCAGAGGAGGCAGGCAGGCGATAGAAGAACCCATATTGATGCACGTACTCACTTTCACACACTCGCATGAGCAATTCGATAATACAAGCTTTGATATCCAAATAACAAGTTATTTGCTTGTGTTGAACGGATCCTGTCCTGAATGACACAACAGGGCGAGACTCTAAATGAAAATAAAACTCATTGCAATCCAATTTGTAATAACATAAGTCAGTCCTTCATTTGGAATCAGTATCAAAAACCAAGTCGATATTTTCGAACTGGGCAATCAATGTGAATTCCAATCACAACCAAATCGATATAACTAATAATCGACACACCTTAAAACATTAGTGCTTATTTTGGTGTCTCATCTTTGATTATATAAAGAACCATACATCAAGGGTACCACCGATCGTATTGGAAGAATACTGAAAAAAAAACATCAAATCAAACCAGTCTACAAACTTTCCAAACTATTTCAAAATTTCTAAAGAAACCCGTTCAGAGATTAGAGCTAGAAAATCAAGGCATTTACAGCATCCCCTGCCTGAATTGTGACAATATGTATGTAGGTCAAACAAATAGAAGAATATCAGCCAGGATAGAGGAACACAAACTGAGCATAAAAAACAAACAATCCACCTCAGCTCTTTACAACCACGAAAAGAACACAGGGCACAAAATAAAATTTAAAAATTCTAAACAAATAGCCAACATTCAAGATTTTCGGGTTAGGATTGTACGAGAGGCTTTGGAAATAGAGAAACAAGGTAGCCTTAACAAAAGGGATGACAGTACAAATATCTCTTCTCTTTGGAAAATCATTCTAAACACAACAAACACATCACAAAAGCCAGACACTTCTCCGGGAATTCCATTCACCCAGCAGCGCCAGGCAGAACACGTGGAGGAAGCAGAGGGAAGGAGGTACTCCCTTCGACCACGAGGAAGAATTTCGAAGCACAGGCAGGAGTCAGTGTAAGATTACCTGGGCTCCGAAGATGTAATTTGAGATAATGACGAAATGTCAGAAAGTAAGTGAAACTGCTTATCGGATGTACCCGGTTGATAATTTACCGTATTCATCCATCCGCGAATTTTTAAAAGTTAACATATATATATATATATATTATATATATATATATATATATATATATATATATATTATATATATATATATCAGTAGAAAATTGAATGCATCCTTATTAATATTAAAATTATTTACTTTCACTTCTAACTTTACTAGCAGTAATCTATATTATATTTTTTAATGTTTTCCAGTTCTGGAAATTATTTTATATTTTTGAAAAGTATGTAAACATACGTTGCATATTGGAATAATTGATCTTTTTCAATTGAATATCCGACTCAATCGGAGCTCAGGGTTGAGCCATATTTATTAGAATATTGATAGTAGCAGTTAAAAACTTACAATGTGCGTTGCTCCAACATGTGATTTGTACATACCTGAAAATAACAGATAACAAGAGTATTACTCTCGACCATTGGAAATCAACACAATCATTTTTTATAAAAAAGGAATGCACTTATCAACTACTCATTTCAATATTCATGCATGATGAGAAATGCTTATGAAATTAGTCATAAGTTGAGATATGGATTCAAAATTTTTCAAGTTTTATGAATAAGATAATTCATTGTACAAAATTATTAAATATTGGAACAAGAGACACATTCATAAGAGTGACAAGAAATATTCATATTTTATTTATATTCATCTGGATCATAAAACTACTGTATATGGGAGAATAAAGTATGCCACATGATCTTAATACGTTCCACTTCTATAGTAGTTTTGGAAGAAAATGGGCTTCATAACCTCAAGAAACCTTACAGAACCGACAAAATGAACTAAACCTATGTATTCCATATAACAGAGATTCTACTTAGAGAATAGTAGATACTATCTTATTAACTGAGGACTAAACAATTCGAATGCACTACAGATAATTTGCAGTGATAATAATCTCGAGACAATAAAGAACAACTGAAGAGCTTAATTATGTATGAAAGAAAAAAGAAACCGGTAACCAGTAACCAATAAAAGAAAACCTATTTTGATACATAGTACGAATGACTTGAAGCTGAAATGTTCATTGTTTGATAAAACACGTGTTGAAAGGATTGGTAAGGAGCACAAGCAAGAGAATAAATTGGTTGGTCAGGTTTGAAAGAATCATGGATGATGTTGCAAGGGTGTGAGAGTAAGAAAAGAGGGATAATGGAAGAGATGGGACCTTCGCTCACTGCGAGTGATACAAGCCGAGCAGCATCAATCTTTATTATTGTCAGTTTCACGACGGACAATCATAAATAACATCCTGATACCGGGCATAAAGTGAACATGACAATATAGTACCTACAGGCCCTTCATGCACAAACACAAGAGGTACACAATAAACAGGACACGAATATCGATTCCCATTCCGGACGATATGCAAGAATAATAAATTCTCAAGCATACTACCACTGTACTTCATTTCGAAACCGACTTCATCCACATAAAACAAAACAAAGCCGGCGATTTCTCTGTTCACAATTGAATGAAACACGTTACCAATTGATCAATTCGCTGCAACAGATTGACTGCTGAGAGTGAGACGAGGCGCTTCCCAGCCAGCATTTGTATTCAGCAACAACAGAACTTATAAATCATATTTTGAAAGCAAACGTAGGGTATAACTGATGGGAATATGATTAAGCCTATCAAGGTTGAGTATTGAAACGAATCTAACAGTACAGTTATCATCAAAATGATCAATCAATTTATATAAAATGGAATTTATGTAAGGTTCAATTACATAGAATGCGGATCATTATACTCTTTAATCCTTGAACTTCTCTTCTTTTCAAGTTGTGAAAACTACTCTTCACGTTGTGAAAACTACTCTTCATACAATTTGTGAATTATAATAAATGTAGTTGCTTGTTCTATTTCCGGGTATTTAACTATAAATTCTATGATTGATGCTTGTTGCAGCACAGAAAACACTTGAGTTTTCGGTAAGGTTATTCTAAGAAAAATATATGCATTTAATGTATATGTTGAAAATAAGTATTTGAATGATGGTTAGTTTTGTATATTTTAGGCGGATAGAAGAAGATTTGAATTTGGAATTAGGTACCTAAGACAATTGAGAACAAGAAACCCGACTCCTAATTTTTCCATGAAAGATGCATTTTCAAAAACGTTTTGTTTGAAATTGAAAAGTGACGGTAAAAGTTGTGAAAACTAACTACAGGACCTTGATTTCACACAGTTGCTAATGACGACGAAAAACGACAATTTAAGAGGAAATTAAAGCGTGTGCATCGCGCCACGACGCCGTGCGTCAACCGGATGTACAATTTCACGCCGGCAACAACAATAACCAAGCAGCATCCACAAAGGCTTCTCTAAATCAACCACTAACTGAATTACTGCGCTTATTGAACAGCACTACCATTCCCCCCCCACACTCTGCCCAACACTTTTCGACCGAGCGAAGTGAGGTCTAAGATTCAAGTCGACGGTTTGGCATTTCTCTATATGTTTAAATGTTTATATGTTGCGCATTTACGGCGAAACGCGGTAATAGATTTCCATGAAATTTGACAGGTATGTTCCTTTTTTAATTGCGCGTCGACGTATATACAAGGTTTTTGCATTTCAAGGATAATTTAAAAGAAAAAAGAAGCCTCCTTCATACGCCAATATTGGAGTAAAAATCAGACTATAGTTATATCAGACTATTCTTCATAAATCAGCTGACAAGTGATTACACAGATGTGTGGAGAAGCCAGTCTATTGCTGTATTTCCATAAGGTCTATAGTTTCAATCAGGTACTTGTGGATGAGAATACTGCGTGAGGTCTACTGTTCACAGAACTACTACTAATAACCCTTCTCAACCGGGTAACGCCAGTTTACTTGCCACAGATACGTAGAATACGCGCCGTCAAATCTTACACATGATATTTACTTTATAAATTCGTTTACGAAAATTAATTACCAACAGGAAGAGATCTATTGCTGAGTCCTTACAGGTTCACATCAAACAGCAAATAACTTACAAATCCAATTCATTACAATACTAGCAATGATTCCTTGATGCTGGGCGATTTACAATGGTTTCGAAAATCTACACTTTTCCTATTCGATGAAATATTAATTTTACATTTCAGAAAAGAATAATATATAAATCTTCTTCAAGTTAGACTGGGAATTAGAAGGAAGCCAAACATGGAGAATCTCATTCCTTATATAATATTACAATCCGCCCTCAGAATAATACATTAGTTTAAATATCTGGTGACATTGTTGACAGTTAATCGAACACCTAGATAAATTGTTCGGATTGGGCCGTACTCAACGATCCAACTGGATCCAATCAACTGAGAAAATATTTCTTTATAAATAGGAAACGATAAATGTACTTCAGATTGGGTTCCAATCAATTCATATTCAATCATCAACTTATCTTTTATTCAAGAATTAATAACAATAAGAATGAATGAATGAATCATGATTATATTAAAAACGTAAACAAATTGAATAATACAACAGAGTATTTCTATAAAAGTACAATAAATGAATCATGTTTTGATACTTTCAAAATGAATCAACTGATAACTTTAATATATGATAATAAATGAAAACTTTCGTTATTATTTTCAACGACACGACATACTTCAGCTCATTTGGGCCATTTTAGTGTCAATATGATATTTTGATTTTGATATTTATTGCTGAGTTGATATATTACCTATAGCCTACAAATTACAGTAGGAGACGTTACTTGTCTGTAGTGTCAAAAATTAAAATGTTTAATTTTCAAATAGCCATGCAAAATCCGATTTATTGCGAAGTTAAGAGCATTGAGTGTTCATAGCCTAACAATTGAATTACGGCATGACAACAGCGTCTGGGTTTTATTGTGTGAAAACTAGTGGCTGGGCACTCAAAGCATTCAATAATTGGAAGCTCTGTCACCTCGTTGAGTTGATTGGCGGTTTATTTGAAAGCATAATTGGATGCAAATCAAAAGAATAACAGCTGTGGCTGCCGGCCTATTGCATTTTGTTTCGCCGCGTCGCTTCTGTCAGACGATGAAGAGTTCACTTCAATTAGCCAACACCGACAATGTTATGCTAAACTAAATGAATAAATCCAATCAAAAATACCAATAAACCTGATGAACTAAATAAATGGATGTGAGCGGCTATCATTCGAGGCTTTCAACGGAATTCGATTGCATTTCTATTTCTGCAACAATACTGTAAGCACATTGTTGACATTTCAATAAGTAAGTTAACGAATCAATTGCCAGTCAACTAATGCAGAGTGGATAACGGGTTTGATCCTGTCAAGCAGCACATATATATGTAAGTATCTACGTGAGGTTTTCCATGTATGTGCAGAGTCAAAATGACAATAATATTGTGAATTTGAAATACGCTTGATCTGAAAGGAACTGGCAATCCATAATGAAAAACCTGAAATTCAGCGGAAATAATAACAATCCAACCAACTATAAAATACTTTTCTGTGTAATTTGTTACACTTTGATACAATGTAATAGGGAGAGATAGGATCACAAAATGTAATTAACTGGCAAATGGAGATCCTTCATAATTCCAGTACATCGTTATTTATTCGCATAATCTTACACTATACACTATACAGAGATTTTGAAGGAGTCTTGAACCGAAGAAGATCGGAATATGAATCAGAATAAGAACTTCGGTTCCAATCCTCTATGTTTAAACTGACTTTATCAAAACATCATTATACATGAAAAAAATACAAAATATATCCACTACAATTTATAGTCTGGATCAATTCCATTTTATCAACATCATATAAACTCCAAGAATATAATTTCCAAAGAAATTTGGGATATTTAATAGTAGTTTCCATTCATAGAATAGTATTATTATAGTTGGTAAGTCGACATATCAGCGTCAACTGATTCAAATATTTCCAATAAACAACAACAAAAGTGATCAGATAATCAGTATTATCTAATCAATTGGTATTGGAATACTGAATCAATTTGAATTTGAATCAATCTCATATAAGTAGGAAAATACGTTTTGCCATAAATGATACTAGTAAGTCTAGCAGCAGGAAGGTAAGAAAGTACGAGCAGCAAAAAAGTACTGTAATAGGAAATTAGCATCAAAGTAATAACCGGTCTACGTTATACAGAAGCACTTACGCAAGCAAGAGCACGGTCATGTTTCACCCCCTTTTCTCACGAGCTGACCAACCGCCCCCTACATATCACAAATAAGAGAGAAAAAAGAAAAGCTGCTGTCAACCAAGTGAGGGAGAAGAAGATGCAGTGCCCGCACTGAATCGGACTTGGACAACTAATAGCCAACATCTTTTCTTTTCTTTCTCGAGCATGAGCGTTTATCAGCCTGCAGGCTCCACGCTCCGCACAGGAATCTTCTCCCGTTTCCGGTCCATCATCCGCACCAGATCGAATGTCCGACAAACGGACAGCCCCTCCCCACCCCCAGCCATCCTAGGACCGACTAGACAATGCAATTGCATGCAACCGGACAATGAAATCGATCTCAATCTTATTATAAAATCATACAAAAACAATTCATGATTTCGTAACGGCTGTTTTTTATTCAATTGAAAAATTTTAGTTCTAGATGGAAGTTTTCGGAAAAACCGCATATATACTGAAATCTATGAGGAACTTTTTTTGTCATGTCTACCTTTAACAATCTGAGAATAACTGGATTCCATCACAGAATAACCGTCACTAACCACAGGCTAATAAAAATACTAATGATACTTGGATTTACAATTTGTGAATGAGTTAACTTAAAACACCTTAATCCAGTAAATTATGCATTCATCTCTATAGTATACAACACAACATAACATCAGAGAGCGATGAGTTTTATCATTATCCATCACTTATTCATTATTAGTTTCATAGCATAAGCAATAAAGACTCAAGGTTCTAGAGAAGAACAGTAATGTTGCAAGAAGTTTAAAAGCTGCCCAAAATTTGAATGGAATAACTTAGTCCAGGAAGATATATATGAAAGAGAAATTTATTCTGAAAGAGACCAATTTTATTTCACGAATCATTTGTAATTTTCCTTCTTATAAATTAATAAGGTCGTAGAAGAGAACTTTTGTCTTCCACCACCATAGTAACGAGGATTTATTGAAAAAAAGAGATCAAAAACCCAACGAGAGTAGCAGCAGCCAGCAACACAAGAATAAAAGGTTTAGAGTTAAGTCTCTGAAACAATAGGTCAGTCAACAATTGCTGCACAAGGAAATAACGACCCTCTGTGTTTGTTTCCTGGAGAATTAAACCGGATTTTCCCCATAATAACCAGACCAGACGGTTATGTTCGAATTCTAGGGAAATGAAGAAAAACACCAGTGGAAAGAAAGACTGAATTGTAGAATACACTTCTACAAAGCGAAAAACAAAATATTCTTTAACATTTGGATTCTTGTAAATCTTAGTGCCGGTTGCACAAAAGCCAGTTAAATTTTGATCGTGATTAATTCCGGAAGAACCAATCAGAGAAGCCGTCTTTAAAAAAGGTCTTCAATCCTCAAAAAAAATTAGAATGGTTTTTCAATGTCTGGAATTTAAGTACAATCTTTGTTAAGATTTGAAACGAAACGTGGTTAACACCAGTTTTTCTATGGCCAGTATACAACTCAGCCTTTTCTAGCTTCATAAAATCTTTTATCTGTGGTATCGGTAGTTCCTTTCTAATCCTGACCTAACACCAAGACTAGAAAAAAGTATGAAGTAGTATAGAATACGAAATGCTCAAAGCAATAGCACCTTGCACACAAGAGTCTCCAAGTGAGTATTCTAGAGTCTTCCATCTGTACCTTCCAGGTAAGTACAATGATATGCTAAACAGTTTTTTTGTCAAAGCGGCTAAAAAAGCCAACGGATGTGCCAAGTGCTCGTCCTATTATCGCGTCGGTTTGGTTGTTTTCGAAGGCTGAGTGATGAATACAATAAAAGTTAATTGATTCAAAAACAGTTTGAGCATTTGAGCCGGGTGTCAGATCGGGATAGAGAGGAGGGTGACTAAGTGGGAGTAGCGGGTGATGAGCATGAAGAAGGGGATAAATATTAATGAAAAGTCTACACAAAACACTCGACTGTCTTCTCTTGCTCACTTCAGTCGTGCATTACTTTACGGGCTGCTTCCCCTTCACAATCATCATCATCAGCAGTAGCAGAAGCATCCGACGCCACTATCCTCGCCTTCATTACTATCATTTCCATCTTGAGCAGCATCTCTGGAATAACAACCCTTGCCACCCCCTCCACATCGCCCTTATCCCGCATGAGTAACGGTGAAGGAGAACCACCAAGCCTGCAACCGTTTTCCCCCACTTGTGGCTTATACACAAATTTTCTGAAATACGATCCCTATCACCATTAACATCTCGCTTTCCATTCATTCCATTCATCTCGCAGCTGCACAGCCACGCGTGAAAAGGGTGCAGCTCACTGCAGCTGCTGACCAAGCACTTTCACTTCCGCATTCCTAAAACAACAGCTAGACCACCACGCAATAGTAGACTACACTGTGTTAGAGATAATGCTCCTGATGTGTATTGATTAAAGTGATGACTCTTAAATTATTTCCTCCATAGCCGTATTCATCATAAAAGTTCTGATCGTACAATACTTCTGATAAGTATTTCATCAATTTATGAAGTAATTTTTTTCCTGGTGGAACTTGTTTTTTGTACACCAATATCCAACTACATAATTCAAAAAATAATGTTAACTGAGAATAAGATTCATCATAATTCAAATGTAATTCTAATGTAATACTTGGATGTCAATTATGTTTATTGTTGACATCAAATACGACAGATCAATAAAGAATTATTACCACAAATAAATACTTCTATGTAAAGTAGCAATATCATTCTATATATCATTAATAACGGTGAATTTTCTTGTCATTGGAAAAGAGACTGTGATTAAGGAATTACAAGATTATTTCAATTAATTTTCATGTTTAAAACTACAAACATTCATCAGAGGATGTGTGAATTCTAATGAATGCTCACTTATTTTTTGTGCAGGATTGATAAAAGCGAGTAGATCGAAACTAGTAATTTATGGCGACTATGAGCCGGAGCAGACATGATCTGTAGTATGCGCAGAGGATGCTGATGAAGCATCACCGGGCGGGGAAACGCCATTATAAATGTTCTTTTTAGAAAAGAAGACGAATAAAGTGGCTCTATTATTTTCCTTTTTCTGCTCAGTTTCCTTTTCACGACCGCGAGAAACGAAACGAACGCAAACACTTTCTTCCGTGTCTTCCCCACTTCAAAAACATTCATTCGACGAGGAAAATAGATTTAATCCGACGACTGCCAAACGAAAAAAGAAGAAAGAAGCGTTCGGATTGCTCTCATTCGATTCGAGACTGCAGGAAGGTTATGAGCTTCGGCTCAGAGAAGCTCAACTACAAAGTGAACACCAGTATGAAAGGAACAGAGTCATTACACTCATCTCAGGGGGACATAGTCCCCAGGTGCTTCGGCTGTGTATCTGATTTTCGTTTCAGACGACCTGGGAGCATGCATGCACACAGTTTGTACCTGACCCTTTCGGAAGACGCCGCCAGTCAACGATTTGTTCCGGGACCCACGACGACCAACAATAATGCACACCTTCTTTGTACAGTACTCCACTCCTTGTACTGTATTCATCCTAACGCCATATATAATATACATCCTTTTGACTTTCATGGGCAGACATGACATCGTTTCTCTAATGATAATCTCCACATACATTCAAAGAGCATGTCCAGATGACAGACTCAATACTCATTCTATGGACCGTTTGATAATTCATAATGCCTTTTCAACCAAATTAAAATGAAAGCGGCCGAGTCTTCAATAACATTCATGCAGTCTTGAATGTTTCCAAGACATACTGAATTACTGAGTATAACAATAATACATATTATATCTTTTAAATATAAAATTCAGATTCCAAATTGAATATTGAGATTATGTTTACTGAAAATTATCATATTTACTATTATCCAATTACAACATTCAATCAGTATTACTTGTTAGTCATCCTCAATGGATATAAAAAACATCGAGAAAACTGTGAGTTGGGCCATTTTTTTAGTTTCATCTACGATTTTCTAATTCATAGAATTTCATTCTAACAGCAGATCCTACTTGATTTCGTTGTTTTCCATTCCATGTTATTTATCATTATGCTAAATTTGTCATCTATATTGATTTGTTCTGGCATTTTGTAATATTATATTTCAGAGAAGCAAATGTCTTCAGGAATCACTCCAATCCCAAACTGTAATATAACACTGCTATATAGAATTTATTTTCACAACACAATTGATTTCATCATGGAAGTTTTCAAAAGCTCGAAATGTACTTTCCGATTGACCTGTATTTGCAGAAAAGTTCTAATAGTTGAACTTTGCTGCTGCAGTCCAGCTTAGTCGTTGACAGGCGAAGCGAACGACAAGTGAGCCCAGTTGCAAATATAAATCAAGATTGCGAGCAGTGAGCAGTGAAGGGTCATGCACGTAGCCTAGGTAGGAAGACGCCAGCGAGCGAGCGGGTGTGCGCGCGTCCGTCACAATGGCCCCGCGCGCCACCGTGTGTGTGCGTGCAGACGCCGGCTTTCCTTGGGCAATTTGTCAAGTTGTCATATAATTGTCGCACCAGAAATCGGACTTCGTAGCTCAAAGTTGATTTATTGTTACCGGTGTCGGAAGCGGACAGGACGAGCTCAGCTACACTCACTCACATACATACAACAGCTAGGAATAGCTACAGTACAAAGTTTTGCAGCTCTGCAACTCCATGTCAACTGTCCTAACCCAGAAACAGTCCACTGAAGCTGCAAACCAGCTTGTGATGTTTGGCATTTCCTACAGTTTACTTCCCAATCAGTCTATCAAAATCAAAGTTGCAGCTGAGGCGGTATAATTCTTCACCTCGAGTAAAATATTCACTTCGCATCAATTTATATAAAATTTCACACAGTACAGAATATGATTTTGTGTGCCCGAAACGCACATGACTGCTCCATTACTCATCAGTGTGTCAAGTTCTTTCTCATTCAATTTAGATGTCAGTGTATTGTTTCAGGTGTTCTCCAGCATTGATCAATGTGATCGCACCTGGCAGATGAAGAGGTCATGCTCTGGTTGCAAGGGTTCAATTGATTCTGATCCAGGAGTTTCATCCTTTTCCATTTTATTTGTTAGTTTTATTTTTATCGTGGCAGATCATCTGGGGGCTGTATTTATGTGTATGTATGTATACACCATGCCCATCAAATTTTTGACTCTTCTACGTCGTTCAAAACATAGCGACACAATATGCTTAGGCTATATAATGAATATAAATTTAAAGGAAGATAATACAGGACAATTCCAAGTTAAAATACTTTTTAGCAAACATAAAATAATGTGTTTTCTCTTGATTTTATCGAATAAAATAATTGAGCTCTTCAGTTATCAGTTATGATATGGAGTAGTCACAGAACTATTGTTCGTTCTGTATTATTTAGTCTAGTCTTACTACATATTCAGTGGTCAGTAATATTAATGAGCGCGTTAATGATTTCTTATCAGACATTAGAATATTTCACTTGTGTAATTCATTCATCGGAATAAAACAATAGCAATGACATGCATGTCATTGACTGACTCTACCTCTGATAGATAATGAGAGCAAGCCGTTTCAAAAGCAAAGTCTAATGAAGTTTGAACAGACGGCCGCCAATCGCAACCCCAACGCAAAGCAGATAATTATATATATTTGTGCACCATCCGTGAACAAAACCTCATTTGGCCATATCGGCTAGGAAATCTTGGACATGAAAGGCCGAAATGTAAAACTGGGGTCAGTTTTGAAGGGACCCTTCAGCCCTCCAGCATTCAGCAAGGGGAGCAATATATGACTTGTTTTCCAAACCAAACCCTTCCTCATAGCAGAATTACTGTATTCACAACCGGAAAATACAAGTAGCTGCCATCTGCATAATATTATTACAGCGTAATAGAGGGGCTAGTGCGCTGCGCTCAGTTCCTGTTCAATTTCAGGCTTAGTATTTGCAATTACGTTACTCTGCACAGCCCACTATATTATGTGTTTGCTTTTGTTGACATGACAAGGTGTAAACTGCAAACGTCAATGAAAAAATATGGTGATGAGAATATATCAAATTTAGCTTTATTGTGACAAATGTTCGACAAAATGAACTTGCTGGCACTTTGAACATGAACTTTATCCATCTAATTTCCATCAACGCATCCAAAAATATCAATTGAAATGATATAATATTCAAGTTATACATTATTGTCTTTTAATTTTTTTAGATAAATATTTTTTCAAATTCTTTTCCTAGTGAGGACTAATAGGTCAATAGAATATTGCAACAATGATTGAATGGATTATCCAAGTTCAAAAGGAAGATGATAGCCCTGCTATCAGGCTGTGAGCTCACCTTATCTTTGCCTTTCAATTGATACATTTTCAAAAGTAAAGGAATTGTGTGTAGAGTGACTGTACTTTTGAGCATAATACAGGCGTTTGAGAATGGGGGGGGGAGTGGATCTAGGAGATATACCTCATCAACTCTTCATCAGACCGAGAAACATCAGCTTATGTGACATGTACGCAACAATTCGTGTCACCATAATCACTTTCTCTCAATTCATCAGTCACAACCCAAATTTGGTTGGAGAGTGTTGACAAGAGGACTAGAGCTTTGAATCGGTATGTAACAACAGGCTCTCACAAATGCTCATTCGAAATTAATCTTTTTGTTTTGTAACCGAATATCATAGCAGGAAGAGCTAAGAGCTGCTGCTATGAGCATGCTTAATGAAAAGATAAATTGTTAGTGATAAGAAAACAAATAGCGAACGAATTGCGTTGGTATTGGCAATGTGCGGTTGATTAACGATCATTGAGCAAGCATGAATGGCTGGTGGCTGGTGGTTGGGTCCTGGGCTAGTGTGCGCTTCGCTTACTTCATCTGTCATTTGCTCTACATTCTACTATCTACCAAGCACAATTCAGCAACTGGTGGTGGCTCAGTCTGTCTACGCTTTCCTTTCTCTCAACGCCCATTTTTTCTTCTTTCCATCAACCCTTCATCCAATAATTTCTCATTCTTTTTCATCTTCATCTATTTCTTATTATTATTTTCATCATCACCAGATTGTTCTAGGAGATTTTTACCCAATGAGAGGAGCTTCTAATGTGGGCGAAAATGACAACCTTATCCAATAAAAAGTACTCAATGTTGAAAAACACTTTCAGTTTGTATTATTCACATCTTTGTATTAGTAAGTGACATCTGGAAATCACTTTACTAATGGAGAAATTTATCCATTTCTTGACTTATCTTGAGACCAAACGATCAAACACGAATAATGGGAGAATGTAGAATTATTCATCTCATGGAAAATTGAGAATTGGGAAATCAAGACAACTGAGGAGTAGAGTAGAACAATGGATGAGACACGTACATTAGTTTTATTTATTTCTAATCCTGTTTTAAGTACATTTTGTTCTGTTGATTTCTGTTTCTGTTTACATTATCTACATGTACTTTTATTGCCCACATAAGAATTCAAGTGATTCAACGCATCAAAACCGATTGAGAGTTACGAATCTTGCCATGCAATATGATGCACTGAATGAACTTATGTAGGCTACAGTACGCGTCCTGTAGCTTTGCCTCTGTAACTTAGAAACGGCATATAGGCAAGGTATGGTTCGCGGGGTGATATTCCTACTTTTGCATAGACTCCAGATTCCTAGATCCCTAGATGGCAGAAGCTCCCAACAGAGCTTCCTTGAAGGAAGCTCCCCCAAACACAGATTCTTCATGAATGAGAGAGTTGCAACCTATCACCACAGAATACAGCATTATAGTAGTTTTCTCTGGTATCACCAACAATGCAATGAACATTTTGAACGAATGTCAATTCTGATAGGCTAAAATTGTTGTGCTAAGAGGACGTAACTCCAAAAAGCTCCTTATTTATCTTTACGGATGCAACACGTTGCTTCTATTGAGATTTATAATAATGTTCGATCCTCGATGTTTTTGAACGGATAGTATTGTAGTCTAGTGGCCATCCGCCGATAGCTTAAACTGTAACATCTTACGGTGAAATATGGGAAATGTAACGTTATTCTATCTTATTCTAGCAGTTCTTGATTCCACAATAATTGTATCCAATTGAATGGAACAGAAAGGGTTGAAGGCTTTCTACTTAGTTTTAATGATTTTCAATTTAAATACAATTCAACACATTTACAAGGGCCATAAAATCTTGGATTTTATTTGCACTTTATACATTCAAAAAGAGCTGATTTTGTAGCAGACTTTACTAGCAGTTGCTCTCCTATCAACACTGCGGTATGTCAGTGTTCATTGCTTTTCTAATCTCTGATCCGATCTAACAAGAGAATACTGACGCCACTAACTTTTGTCGATAAGGTACATTTGTAGGTAGGAGCGAAGTGAAGCCAAGTACCTCGTAGAAGGAAGCGTTGCCGACAATGGAGAGGACGGCTGAGAGTACACTCGCGCCTCCAAAACCAATCTGCAATGAAAGTTTAGTGCTCAATTAGGCACGAGTTATCACAAGAGAGGCAGCAGCTCTCACACTCTTATACCGTCCATGTTGGAGAGGCTTCCTACAACTTGTCTTCCAATTGTATCTCCTCCTCTAGCTCTCTTGCTCCTACCACTCAACATCAACGACAACTGATTCTCCAGACGAGTGAGCAGACCAGCCAATCAATTCAATCTGAAACCAGCTACAACTGCAAGAAAACGAAAAGTTGGTACAAGTCAGTACTACTCCTCGCCGCCATGTCTCGTCAAAACGGACGACTCTACTATTAAATAATGGAATTCAATAAAACAGCGACACTGAAGATAATGGAGAGTGGCCTTATTACTCTTATCTGCAAGCTCTTTTCTGGTCGAATGGCAAATCAATATTCAATTTCATTCAGAATATTTTTCCAATTCCAGAATTCGAGTCCATGGCATTATTTATTCAGAACTGGTGGAGTTTGTTTTCTGAAGTAATATGCTCTCTGTCATTCTATGATATGACTTCTCAACTTCAATCTTTGTTACCTACCAACATAATTTGGGGTTGTCATACGCGTTTGAATAGAATTCAAATTTGGAAACAATGACGGGCTGACAAACCAGCGTTAAGAAAACAAGGAGATCAACTTCTTTATCAACATACATTTGCCTAAAATCTAGAGAACTCAAAATGAGAAAGCAAGTATGGGCTGGAAAATGACCAACATGGTATTGGAATAGGCACAATACTTTAGTTCATATATTAATATAAAAATGTATATGTCCTCAAATTCTTCTTAATTTATTTTCCTAGGATTGTATTATACCTTTTGGTTTCTATAAATAACTTCTGTAATGTTCACTCCTGTTCACTGAATCCACTGAATCCTAATGTTCACTGAATAGACAAAGATTTTCTGTTAATTTTTTTTCGAGGCTTCTGTCTCTTGCAAAGGTCAAATAGTTTAATTTTCAGAGTAGGTAACTTCAACTCAGCTAATAGCTTATGAAGTACCTTAATCATAACTCTAACTCTGACTTATAATTATACTCATACTTGAGTTAATATATTGGCGAAAAACTATCATAAATACTATAAAACTTCACCACTTCATTATATCTGTCACAATAGTTGGAGTACATTCAGGCGATTTATGAGGAATAACATTTCTATAAAAAAATTAAGTGATTGTCACCTGCATGACAAATTATACTCATAATAGAAAATACAAGTCTGGCCAAAAAAAAACTATAACAAATAGATTATAATAAGAAGTTACATAATCTCATTCTGAGACACTTCGAACTACTTGTTTACCATAGTAACAAATGCTAATCTAGCTCGACATGGGACTAAAGAAAATTCGTAGTGACAAATCTGGTTCATTATTCACGGCTTTACTACAGTTTATTTCAAGTTTAGTGACTGAAAAGAGAAGACGAAGAGGCATGTGTGATACGGTCCAAAGACTTGAGAAGTCGAGAAGGAGAAGTGCAATTTGGGAGAGAACAGCACCTGTCGCGCGTTTCATAACCGCTGCGGCCCCCGCACGTCGCGACGCCGACTAATTGACCCCAAGCGGTGCGTTTTGGCTGCGGGCGGACACGCTACACCTCCAATATAAATTGAATGAGGCTCGCAGCCCCGCTGAATATTAATCAGCGCAGGCGAAAATACCTCTGCTTCTCCTGGCCACCGTTTCTTACCGCTCAACACAATTGAATACTGAATAGCATCTTCCCGAAATAAAATCAGAGGACAATAATTAATGTTTGGTCAGGTGGTTGGGAAACACTGATTGGGAAATGTTGATTGCTGCGTCGTTGTTTTGAAAATAATTATATAAAATTGTTATTCTTTAATTCAAGTCAATATTCAAAAAGCAGTACGACTACTATTGAAAAATTATTTCGAAGAGTATGACTACTTGAACTAGTTTCATCTTGATTGATGTGCCAAGTTACGCTCGAGAAAGAGAAACAGGAGATATTGAGAGGAGCTTACAATATGAGTGATGAGTATGATTACATGAACTTGTTTCATTTTAATTGATGAGCAAAGATACGTTCGAGGAAGAAAAACAGGATGATTAAAGATACAACATAAAAAATTTATATTTTTGTAACAAAAATACCCGTTTGTGAGTGAAAAATGATCGACTAAACAAGCTACATAAAAATTGTTCTGTCTGATAAACGATGAAGAAATTGTTAGACAATCACCCGGTTGCGCTAAAGTCTGTTAACTTTCAATCCCGATTAAATTCTATGAGAGCCATTCAGAGAAGCCGTCTCCTCAGAAAAACCTTCTCTGATTGGTTCTCGTAGAATTTAATCATGATTAGAATTCAACAGGCTTTTGTGTTTCAGGATAATATTGGTCTGGATGAAGGAATATTGAGAATTTGAATTGAGGCTACATTGAGAATTTGAGTATTTCTGGTAAATAACCTCAATACTCATAATTATAATGATTTTTCAATCAGGCTTTAATGTTTCCTCTATCTGGTATGCAGTTTTTGAATCATATTACATTTTAATAGAGCTTTTCACATATGGAAAAAGTTCTAATCTGCTATTTTCTAATCTATTATTTTCCATCTTGCATCATCTATAAAGTATACAACAATAATTTAAATCGCATCACGTTCATTAATTGAAAATCTGTCATTCTTGAAATTTCTGCTATTTTGGCGATCAAAATCTCCAGAATAAATTCCAAAATTTATGGAAAAGAATCATTCGTACAGCAATTAATGCTATGATACTGCTGGATGGTACACAGGACACTCTCAGCAACTTGAGCCAGAGCAGAATCATCAATTTGTTTTGAACCTTACTAAGTAATTCAAGTCTTGCCCTTGAATTCAACCATTTTTCATCCTCTTCAATTCAATTACACATATAGAAATTCAGCAATCGATGTTGCTGGATGCTATTATAATATTACGTTTATTGCGTTTTCTCATTAAGCATGATCAATGTGATGATAATGAGTCGAAAATATTGATGTCGCATGGATGAAGTTGATAGTCTGTGATGATTCCAGCGACAGTGTAGCTAAAATCATATAGCAAGAATATCAGTTATTCAAATCAGAACAGTTTCATTGGGAAATTTCAAAGGATGGATTTGATGGGAAGATAGGAACGGAGTGAAGGTATTCTTGAGATTTGTGATCGAAGAGTGTGGAAAGCAGAGCAATACGCCCGCCCTATCGGCTAAGCAACAAAGTAAAAGCCTAAGCAATATCAAGTAAGCCTCTTCACTGCACTACTACTGAATGATTGAAAAAGCAAGAAGCAATCTACGGGGTCCCGCCCCAACCAATAACAAAGCAAGCGTAAAAGCATTTCTCCTCACAGCAATCAGCTCAATCGTTCCAGTACGTACGAGTAAATTTCATGAAAACGGCAAAGTTACATTACTGAAATTAGATTAACATCTACAGTATCGATTGCATTTCGCTTCGATAGATAACAGAGCAATAGAACCACAAATTATGAGATGAAGAAATATAACCAATAATCCTCTCCTTGGCTCCAACTACTATTAATTATTCATCGTCAACTGTTTCCTTGCTCATCTCACCGATCTAGACTGGCCGCCGCTTTTCTTAACCAAACGTGTCCAATTTCTGTATTCTTCCTATAACATTAATAAATTTGGTTTGGTATGCACCATCGAATTTCAAAGCAGATTCACAATTGAAAGAAACACTAAAAAAAGAAGATACACTCAAATGATAAAGACTGAATTAGAAAATGAATCGTGGAAGAATGGTAGACTGGTGAGAAATGAACCATTGCTTAAGAGAATACACGCTGATATTCAAAGAATGAATTTAACAAGAGAAAGAGCTCTCGTGGATCTGATAATTTCTTTGAGATGTTGAGGTTATTTATTATTCCTTTTGAAAATAATCAAGCAGAATAAATCATGATAACGAGAGTAGAGCAGAAGAATGGGTTTAATATGAGTTTAGATGATATTATTAAAATAATAATTTACCAAGAATATCTGAAAATTAATATGCTCTACTCATAAAACATGAATCAGATCACAAATAAACCAATCACCATCAACTTATTCACGAACTTTCTCGCATTTGATATTACCGATTTTTATCACTTCAGAAATTGTTCAACATGAATCATATTATAAACACTTTCAAATTTCAAACAAAAAATGTTTTTTTTTATTTTATTTCGCATACTCAATAAGTAACACAATCAAAAATACATTCTACAACAGAAATTCTTGTAAACGTCGTGAAACAAATTTGTAAATTGGTCACAACGCTTCACCCCAACCATCAAGAGAACATCCCAATCTGTTTCTACAAATACAGCGTAATTTATAAACTTATCATAGAATTTCAAAAATACATCCCATCTCATCTTTGATGAGATTCTGAACCTGGGGTTCGTAATTTTGAAGTAGAACCTGTCTGCGTTTGCAGAATCCGATTCTCACCAAAAAACGTTGCCAGTTCCTCAATTCAGAAGATATCCGACCACTTGAGAAAGTCGAGATGATGTCAGCTCCAGCGGTCAGAGCAGAATCCGTTAGTGACCGTTGAGTTATGCAAGAAGGATGGGGGAGGAGATTTGATGTTGGAAATAATAATGTGCGTAGAGTTCCGCAACTAGGGGTGTTGGGGCGTTGGGGCGTTGGGGGTGGTCGTCATGACCGGCTTTCACATGCTACTGCACCGTAGTCAGTATGGACAGAGTAACTGCTATAACTAAGCACGAAGGAGAGCTATGAACGGAGTCTGGAGTGCAACCGGTCCAGCAAGGTCCGGCCACTGGTGCTGCTACCCCACCCCTCACCTAAACTCACCCACTCACCCTTATGCACATATCCTTATTGAAAACTGAAAACCTGCACAATGAATATTCACCTTGCTTCTTCACATAGCTTGGGAGAAAAAACATTTTTAAGATGAGAAAATCTGGTTCGTCTAAAGTATGGGAATCGACCCAATTTTTCAACTCCTGTCAGTGCTAACTGTAAAGTAAAATTACAACTCCAGTATTCTGAAAAGTCAGGTCTAGAATCTTGAAGATTCATGTATTTTCAATAGAATATTCATCACACATGAAGAATAATATTGGCATATAGTTAACGCTTCAGAAACTTTGGTATAAATTGGAAGATGGACAGTTTTGGGAATGAGCCTAATGTTATAACTTCTTTTTTAGATTATTGTGATTGTGAATGATGTGATCAACTTTTTTGATTGGAAAATAGTTGCTGTTTGAAGCAAGTAAGCAAATTGAAGTGAATTCTAGTTTATGTTCAATCTAGATATTATTCAACAAGAGGATTATTCAAGATGGACTGATTTTCTTTCAAGATATAATAGAACTAATAAAGCATATGAGGAATTCTAGTTTGAAAAAGTAGTTCAGAAGTAAATAGCAGAGGAAAGAATAGATTTTGGAGTGATCATTAGCTCGCTTGGAACGAAAATATGTCAGCCTCATATCTTGCACGCCGATTGCAAAACTTCAAACGGCGTGATAAATGAGAAAACAGAGAAATCCAGAGCTAGGCTTCTATATTTAGTTCACGGGCATTTAGTCAAGCTGCACGCGTGAATCATTTTCAAGCGTCTCAGCAAAAGACTTTTGGCTAACATTCGAGTTACAATGTTTCTAGTCAAGATGAATGAAAGCATCATAGAAGAAACATCTCATTCTTCAGAAGAGTATAGCAGAGAAAAATTGAAAAGAGAATAGTTTTGAATCTAAATTCCATTGAGGTTAGTATTTTTTTCAACTGGAAGGAAAATGTTCAATACTTAGCATTCATTTGAAGGAAATGATAAGATCATCTGAAAACGGATGTTCGAAGTTGCTAGTTTGAAGATTGATATAAAATCATTGGTCGTTCACAAAGGACTTACAAGACTATAGAAATCAACTTCGATCCACTTTGATACTGTAAAGTAAATCATAGGTAGTACATTGCTATACAATAACAATTTTCATTCCGATCAAAATTTACTTCGGAATTCTAAATTAGACAGTATTCCATTTTAGTTTCTTGATTATAGTACTTGATTCTCCGATTATCAAGATCAAATAGCACTCAACAGAACGCTGCAAAAAAGCAATTCCAATTCCACCTTGTTTTACTATACGTGTAATCTTCTCCACATAACAGAGTGAGAGAGTTTTATGATGCAAGAATACCGTCAAAATTGATTGAATATGACTTGGGTAGCTATATTGATTGCAATTATAATGTACTTGTTCACAAAAGAGGTTAAATTGAAAAAATCAATGTTTGGATGAGTTAGCTGCAGTAGCTTGTTGAACATAGCGAGCATATCAAAGGCAAAGCATTAGCTGGTAATGATTGAAGCGTTGTAATTACCTTGATGCTGTCGTAGCAGGCGGTGACGCGTCCGTTCTGGACCTCGACGTTGACGGGCGGATGAGCGAACTTGCACTCTGTGTCGGGCCGCGAACACTTGTTGCGCTGGAACTCGCGACACACCTCCAGCTGCAGCCACCTCGAGTCCTTGCCGTTGAGCAGGTTGTTCATGTTCACCATAGCCATGCTTGCTGCTGGGACACGGGGACGGACGGACGGTCAGGAGGTGAGAGACACAGAGACAGTGAGAGAGAGTGAGAGGTGAGGAGGGGTGGCGGGGATCGGCGGCGGAACTGACGGCTCCGCGCTTATCTCATCACGGCCACACCACTGACTGTATGTACTGATGGATAGAAAGAGAAAAGGTGATGAAGAGAAGATAGAAGATGGAAAGAAACAGTTGAGGGATGCTGGGGAAAGCGGCAGAAGCAAAGCAGAAAAGCGATGGATGAGTTGGAATCGAGGACTATCGCATGGTGACGGTCGCGACGCGGCAACTCGCTCTCACAAACTGATGACGACTTGTGTCGGCCGCGGAGGGTGGTGGAGAGGGGTGGTCAAAGGGGGGGTGGAGGGTGGTGAAGGTGAAGGTGGTGGTGGTGGTGGTATGTTGAGGTGGTAGAACTGATTGTGGTAGTGGTGGTGGTGATGGTAAAGTCTGAAAAAAACAAAACGAAACACCCTCGTTTGAAAACTACCCTCTAAAGGTGCCACACACATACATTCATACAGTACAAATTAAAGCACTAGTTAACTTATATTAGATAGCTTATACTGTATCTAAGGTACTAGTTTTTTCCTCCTTGTGAATTACTGAACATCGTTTTTGTTGTACTTGTCAAAAATATTATTGTTTCCGGAAATAATTTTTTTTCGTCATGAATTCTCCTATTATCATCAGTTAATGAAATAACAGTTTCTGTGATTGGGAATGATACAGCAATAATAAATATTAATTTGAGAAAATAGAATTGAGTTATCATGAAAGTTGATTATTAACCTGTCGCTGTTCTTAGTACTTGTCAATTAATCATAATTATTATCAAGTTCTCAATGATTTTCAAAATATGAAGGTACTGCAGGGTAGGTTGAATAGAATATTTATTGAATTCCCATAATGATGTCAAGCTCCCACATAAATAACAATCATCTTCAATACTTTAAAGTGGAACATATATATGTCCAATGTTTTATCACATTTGTAATCATCAATTTTATATTTTCATACCTCTTCAATATTGAATTCCATATTTTAAAAATCACATCAAAGCGAGACCTGATGGTTATTTATCAAAATATTAAATACTGATTTCCAGTCCATCATTTGTCTATTTCTGATAAAAATGTCACTTCTCATAAAGTTTTCCATGATGACTTTTGAGAATAGTACTGTAAATAACTAACAAAAGCAAACTTTATATTCGAAGATTTTGCTTGAGAACTGCTGCTGTTGAGTTACATGTAGCAGTTAATGACTTCCTCTGAGAAATGTCAGGATAGTTCTCCACACATTTCGTTTCAAAATTAACTGAACCGAAGAAATTGTAATATTTCCAAGAACAAAGAAAAACACACGTTTCAAACACCCGAAATTATTTGGATAATTTCCAAATGCTGACAGCGGCTCGAAATAAACATTCGAAAATATCTAATTTTTGCACAGCACAATGTTTCGAAAATTATAAACGTCTACATAATTTAGATGAATTTACGTCATTCCACAAACCCTGCACTACGAATTGTTATCACACTTATAACATGGAAAATTGAAATGAGGATTTATTTCATCAGTTATTATTTCTCCTTAAATTCAAAATAACCTAAGAGATATTCTTTTTTATGAGCGAAATATTCTAAAATATTAATATTTTTAGTTTTCGGTATTATACTTCAATATTTTTCAGAATCTAGCATAGACTTTTTCAATACGAAGTATAAAATTGAATCTTACAAAGAAAAAACACTTTTTTATAATAACGAAAACAAACACAATTTACAAAAAAATTCATACTTTTTTTACAAGGCATTTAACCCCTAGCAATCTACTTATATTTCAATGGGTAATTCACTTTTGATAAGGATGATGAACTTGAATGAACTATGATGGAGAAGACAAAGAATACTTTTTCTCCTTGAAATGAAATGAGAAAATCCTTCATTTGGCGGAGTTAGGACTATCAAGTCCCCTCTACCACTAAACCTCCTTCAGTCCGGACAATGTATAAGCATAGAAGCAGCCATGATGCTTGCTTTTAAAGTAACGAATACCAATAGCGTAACATAACTCAGGCTATTGTTTCTCTATGCCAATACTTTTTTCTTCAATTAAAAAATCAGAATCGACAAATCGAAACCATGGATTGGATATGAAATGAAATGAATGTGGATAATTGTAAGTAAATGGAATCTGCACAACACAACAATTGAAATTACACATTTTAGCTGATTGAACCAATCAGTTGCTTGAGAATTACATAGAAGCATTATTAAAAAGAAAATTGGAGAGAGAGACTTTCATTATAATATATTACTGTAATTCAATCTCACATTGAAATGTAGTCTAGTTTTAAAATTGCACTATTCAAATAGGTATGGTTCTGCGACTAATAAATAATTCATATCTGCTTATTATTGTTGTGTCCTATGAATGAATATAGTGTTTGTGTAACCTGTATGTGCAATATGGCATGCTTAATTAATGAGCACGACTCTGATTGATCTGATTTTCAAGCCTAGTGCACAAATCAATTAACGTTGAATGCGAAATCCTAACGCATTTATGCCAATAGTCTCATGAAAAATCACACAGAGACCAAGAATTAATGATTAAAGATTTTATCAAATGTATTATCTGAAGATGATTTCGGTTTGTTTCCACATTCAATGAGAAAGTTTCTATTGGATTCTTTGGAGATAAAGCTTGTAAATTGTAAATTTAATTCATACTTCATACTTCCATGACATGGAATAAGGATAAAATATGAAAATCATATATGCTCTCTTTATACTAATGATAATATCGATATCGGTTTTCAAATTTCAATCATATATTTGATAATGAATTAAACACATTGCAAAATGATAATTTTCGTTGATAAATTTTACATTGCTTAGTCTCGATCCAATAATTTGCCATACAGCACATCGATATAAATGCGTAGTTAATTTGGGTATTGCGTATCATAATTATTCTACGAGTATGACATAATTAGCTAGCAAAAGGGTATTGAAACGTTAAATGGGATTTGATAGCGGTTACGAAGCATACAGGCGTAATAAGCACAGCGTAAGCGTATCAACACCTTTGTCAGATAGCCCACCAAAACACGCTTAGGCCTACATCAATGGTAGTGCAATGAACAACGATTTGTTGGGTGCATGTAAGCTATAGCCAGTTCTGCTTGATCCTTCTCACCTACCTGAGCACTATTTCCGAACAACTTTTCTTCCTCTTTTCTGTTGTGTCGCAAAAACCAAGTCCTATAGGTTTCACTTAGTAACTATGTCTTAAAAGGAAAGATTTTGGATTGAATTTTAAAACTATGCTTTTTAAGCTGCGTTTACACCACAACTATTAACAAAATGTTAATAACTTGATCCTTATAGATTCTATTAAGCCATGTCCACACTGAACAAATGTTCGACAAACATGTTTGTGGAAAAAGTTTGGGCAAATTTTATTATGTTAGAGAAACAATGTTTGCCCGTGGCCAGTGTGGACGCATCACCAAAGTATTTGAAGTGGGAAGAACAGGTTTTATGTTTTACAGCTGCCAAAAGTGGAAATGTTTGGAAAAACAGTAATTTTTTGTTTGACAAACAATGATTGTCCAAACTTCTAAAAATGTTTGTCCCTGAATTCCTCAACAAAAATGTTTGCCAAACATGTATGTCGAACATCTTTTCAGTGTGGACACGGCTTTAGATTGAACATACGTTATGATGAACATAATATGTGTTTGTCAAGTTCAGTTCAATCTAATAGAATCTATAAGGATTAAGTTATTAACATTCGTTAATAACTTTGGTGTAAACGCAGCTTTAATGAAAATTTACTTAGCATACTTGATACGTACTTTTCAAATTGATAGCGATCAGGGATAAAAGATCAAAATCAAGACTGATTTGATAAACATCAAATACCATTTATCAAAATAACAAAAATCTGTTGTTTGCAGTACAAGCCTAGAAATAGATCGATACCGTACGTCGAAAAAATTGAATATAGTAATAAAAACTTCAATCATACAATATTTATCATGTTTATTAAATGTTGGAGGTTCCTGGAAACTACAAGAAAAGTGTTCTGCCAGCCATTCTGTCGGAGATCAGACAACTTTTTCGACAAATTCAAAGAGTTGAAGGCGGATTTAAGAAAATGATTTACATGCTATATTTTTTCTAAGACCCCAGTGAATATGTATAGGTGCGTACAGATATACGCGCCGCGAACATAAGCAATTCATTTTGAATCAGCTGATTCTATCTGTATTTTTACAGAATCGGTAAGATACAGATATAAAAAGCTTGGCATCAGCTGATTAAAAGTGAATTGCTCATGTTCGCGGCGCGTAAATCTGTACGCACCTTAAGAATGACTGACCTGTAGGTCACATGAGGATAAGGATTTTCAATAGTTTCTAGAGGCTAACCAAACAGATTGATTTGAATTCAAAGACTTCTACAAAATTGTGTAAAACATTGTTAGATGTGGGATGTCTAACCAATTATAATTAGGTACTTGTGACATGGCACTCGATTTCGCTGTGGCAGTGAAATATCAACAAGGGGTGATGATACTGTTGATGTAGATGAACTATAGTGCTTTGAAGTAATACTAATTTCTCAATTTGAAAGTTTCTAAGTAAACCAAGAGAGGACAACTTTCTTTAATGGGAAAGACTTTGTCAGTGGTTAATTAATTTCAGGGTAGCTAGTTTGATGATACAGCAATCTAGGACCGTTACAAATGGATTAATGGGATTCAAATATTGCAGTTTGGAAGTTTTCTCGTCGGTTCCTGGAAAGGAGTGAGCAGGGAGGAGGGGTTGAGGGGGATGAGCCGGGAAGATAAGTCGAGCGTTAAGAAGACTCAGCTGAATAACGAGTGTGTAGTTGGGGGTGGTAATAGTAGTAGATGAATGAATAGTTCTGTCCTGAGCACAACTAAACGCGGCCATGTTGTGACCCTGATTAAATTCATAGGGCTGAGCGCACTTTTCCCTCCAGTTTGTTCTTCAAATCTAGAAAACTTTCTTTCCGTTTCACTCGTCACCCTCTCTTCCTTGCATCGCTTTTCACTAGATAAACACCACCAGGCTACAGACCAGTAATTAAACACAGCATAACTGCAGACTGCACGTATTCTTAGGATCATCATCAACCTTCTGAAAAGGTGGAGCTCCCCGAGCCAGACATACCTTGGCATTCATATCGAACACAAGTATTGAGTTCAGACTATAAGAATTGATCCAGAATGGGATGAAACCCATCCCATGTCTCTGATCAATTTATCATGCTCATTTATATTCTATGATTTCTACATACACAAAATATAAGACAGAACAGTCATAATAATGGCACAAACTAAAACATCCCAACTGATTAGGGACGGCACCCTCACACTCACACTATGCACCGCATTTGCTACAGAATACATTGAAAGTCATGAAATTTCAAAAATGAGTCTTTTATAAAGTGAAATACCAACAATCATTTAAACACTTATGATAACACACTCCTTCACTTGATCTGTTTGATATCACAATCACAAACGCCAGTTAAGAGGGAATGAAATCAATTAGATTAGATTGTTAAAAAACGTTTGTATAATATTGGATGTGATCAAATGTAGGAGATGCATAAATAGGGGTTAGATCCTTAATATTTTTCTGTGTTTAAAAAGGTCTGGACAATCCGCAAACGGAAATATGATTGTATTTTTACGGTTGTTACAAGACATACACCCAACTGAATGACAGCTTGCAGAGACAGAAACGTTGTGTGTGCTGGGCTAGGCAGACTCAGCAGGGGTCGAATGAGGCAACAAGCCCAGCGGAAAAACGTTCGGACTGTGAAATTTTCTCTATTTTCTGTACAGGCTTGTTCAAATGCTGCCTAATGGAGCGTGTATTCGCTCAGAACGAAAAAGGAAAAGATAGAGCCGCAGCAGGAGAGCGAGTGAAGGAAGAGTATCGCGATAAGTTGCGAGATCGCGCGCGTTTATTGCATGTCTGGACTCAGGTTCACTCCCCGTGCAAACCAGTTTGCCACTTGTCAATATACTGCGCAACGACCATGGAGAAGATAATGGTGCAATCATGACAACTACACATACCCTCTATCCCCGGGGATAATCCTCTTTGTACTCCGAAGAAAACCCGTTCCCGAGATAAATTCCCCATCCACATCCACTCCCCGCTTCTCGTCATCAGAAAGGCAACACAAGGCAATAGATTAGAATCGTCTGGGACATTATTAATATGCAGTAAGCGACGGAACACGGCTCTTGCTAGGAAATTGCAAACACAAAGATGCTTTGTTCACCATTAAGCTTGGAACTGTCAAACAGCTATACACGAATAATGACGGCAGTCCTCATTTGCACATTCAAAACAGTTATCTCAAGCCTATTTCGTATATATTGTGATCCAACTTAAGATGTCGTAAATTTGAATTGTGCGGTAAGTTTCTGCGGGTTTCAAGAACTCGGATTGCGAGATTAAAGTAAAACATGATAGATTAACGACTCATTGTTGCAGATTATTTATGAATATTGAAAGATCCAAGTTTCATACTGCTAAAATTAGATGAAAATTTAGTTTTTGGATATGAAATTCCAACATTTCTTAACATATAATATTGTATGTAGAATGACGAATCATGGAGGAATGATTCACCCATCTATGAGGCGACTACAAAGTGATAATTACATTATATTAACTCAGAAAACTCATAAAAATAGTGAACTATCATTATGCACAATGCACAATTTACTGGAAAATGTGGAAATAAAAAATTGATTAATCCTAAACTGTCTGAGACCTCTCTGATATATGTTGATACATAAGGATCAAAATCGTTTACAAATTTTTATTTAAAAAATCGAGTTGAAAAATCATAAATTGGCACCATAGTAGTGTGTGGTAGAAGACGATTGATACTTATTGACCAATTCTTTCAACCTTTACAAAGGTTCAAGTTTTATTAAAAAAATAAATAGTTTCATCAATTTAATGATTTTAGTCATTACTAGTAAATTTTTTACTAGTTTCTACAGTTTTACTAGTTTATATAGTAAATTTTTATTTTTACTAGTAATTTTTTTAGTCATTACTAGTAATGAATGTATTGAATAATAGAGAATAAGTAGTCTAATATTATGTAATATAATGATTTCCATTAGTCTCTAATCTCTCTCTCTCTTTCTATCTATCTATCTGATTTACTAATCAGTGTATGAAAAATTATGCTAAATTACTATTATATGTTATTAAAAGCATCACCCAAGAACTCATTGACGTACATAAGCTTTCTCATTCCTAGGTAGGCTACATCGTTGATACTGTGAACCCGTTCTGTTTTATCTATGACTGAGTCATTAAAAAAAACTAATTATATTATACTAATGTAACCTGAGAGGTCCTGCTTTCATCTTTAACCACGGTTCATCCGTAAACAGTGTTCAAGTGAGAGTGAATAGTCCACTTATTTTTACAGTGACGATGAAAAATGAAATCTTTAAACGAATAAGCTCATTCCTTTTTCACTCTTGAAAGTTTGTGGGGTGATGTTGAGAGTTGAGCTGAGAAGTGTGACAATTTGAGAGGGCCGGAAATGAATCCAATGAGAAGTGATAATAATTGATGAGGTTCAGTATGAGTTGAGGAGTTTGTCGAGAAGGGATGACGCTGATTTTGGTCGGTTAATGTTTTGAAAGGCTGTGAAAGGCAGGCAGGTTAGTTGTTGGCTTTGGCTGCGCTTCGCCGCTGGTCCAACAACAATGAAGTATGAAAAATTGATATCAAGTAGGAGAGCGCCGAGCGTCTTACAGAGAGCAGAAAGTTTGCGGAACGATCGTTCGTTGGCGCGGCTCAAAAGTTCATATCTGTTAATGAAGTTTGAAGAGACAAAACCTGTTTTGTACGTAAAATAATCGAGGCTTTGTTCTTTCTGGAGGGCGAGTGAACGAGAGTCGAAGCCTGTCTGGAAGGGAGAGCGAAAGGGTTGCTGGTCTACTGCGACCTGTCCACTCACGCTCTCTATCGCTCTCTCTCTCACACACTCTCTCTACAGCACGTTGATGGTGGCGACCAACAGGGAAAAGTTAAAGAAGGGAGGAAGAGCGAGTCGTCAGATAGACGAGAGGAGAGATATTGTTGGTTTAATCTAGTTTTAATTATACACACAATTTTCGAGTAATTAATCGAGACGAGATCGATTTCGCTCCCCCAATCATGATGACGGCCCTCCTAACCGCAGCATCATCGCAACTCCTTATCAGTCTTCACAACTACGACGACACACACACACACTAGTCGCTGTCTCGCTCACTTGTCGGTCCCATAATAAAATAGGGGTTGAAGGTTCAACGACTGCAACTGCATCTAGCAGATTTGCTTTATTTTAAATTTCTACAGAATCTTCCCTTCTTTCGTATTTTTGTTCAAATTGGATGTAGGTAGACCTTCACATGAACACGATTCCAATCCTAACATTTTAAAATCCATGAATATTTTGATTTCGTATCAAGAAAGAGTGAAACAGAAATGGTCTCCGAGAGTCAATCAATCTCTGTTCAAATTATAACATCTATTTGTGTTCGATTGTATAAAAGTGTGAAGATGTGGGAAATCAACATCGGGAATGATTGGAGATTATAATGAAAATTATCATTTTTTATTCAAAGATACATTACATAAAGATCAATGTCACACAATGTTTTCGTTTGAGAATGCAACAGCGTTGTAGAAGACAAGCTGGACAAGCTGAAACGCAGTAGGCTTCTAACGACGTTATGAATAAGTTATAACAACCTTGTCTGCGTGCTATAGAATTGGAAATTATAGAAGCAGAAGCTGTAGGGAGAACAAAAATTAGAAGTGGATATAGAATTTGATAATAGCTTGATTTGGGAGGACTGAAAAGTGGGGAAGGCTGAAAATATTGGTTGGAAGGATAATGCAGAAACAGGCCAAGAGTGAAAAAGGCGTTCGAGAGAATATTCACAGTGCACCAAGACAGAAATGAAGAGGTGGAAAGAGGAGAGAAAGACTAAAAAGATAAAGTGAGCTGCAGAAAAGGAGCGTAGATTTTGCAGGCATCGCGACACGGTGCCTTGTAGGCAATTACTCCAGGCAGGAAGTGCTTACCTCCTTTGTAAGGGCCTGAGAGCAAGGGCATCTCTCTCACTCGGTTCCTAGATGGCTCATCCGCCTCTTGCAGCCAACTGTCCTCATGTTGTCACAATCATAATTAAAACGGCACGTTTGCCTATTATAATCCAAGAAGCTTCCTACTAGCAACTTGTGCCAAATAAGAGAATAAGAATGTCCTTTCTTTCTACTTGTCTCTCATCCTAAGAAGCCTAAACAAATATTTGAAGAGAGAGTGAAATCACTTCAATTTTGATGCATGTGCTATTTGTGAAAAATATAGCTTTTGAATTGAAGATTCACTCTACGCCTGTTGAAAGAATGAATTACCATGTTCTTACATATTTAGTAGAATAAAAATAATAGACAATTCTACTTTACAAGTAGAAGATTGAAGTATTATTACAAAAATTATCCTAATTGAAGAATTAATGGGACTAATAGTGATCAATTATTGAAAAAATCCAGGACTGACTCACGAGAAAATTTACGCGAAAAAAATTATGAAAAAATTGGAGTAGAGGATTATTATTTATCATTGATCGCCTTGATTTAAAACAATTGAATTTAGCCTTTATGGGCTAGCATGAGATAATTACGACTTAAAATATCCTGGATGTTAATAATTACAAATTGAAGAAAATTACTTGTTCATACCCTGAACTCCTGGATCCAGCACAATCTATTGACAAAGTACAAAATTACCAAATAATCTGCAGTGTTTCTTACTTCTTACTAAGTGTTTCTTCTTACTTGTTTCTATCAGTGTTTCTTACTTCTTCTAAGTTTCAATTATAGTTACTGTTCGTAGAGTTGAAACTTCAATGTACAGTACTGTAATGCAAGCTACTCTTTAGTAGTATGCAATGCTTCAGGCATTTGTTGCTGGATGCAATAACTTGTGAATAGGTTGAATACAGACAGGCATATGGAATATCGGGTTGAATTTTACGATTCAGTCAACACGAACAGATAGTAAGACTGGAGAGGAATCGCACCAAGAAGCTGGGCAAATGGGAAATCGCAAGCGAGTTGGAGACAGTTTGCAACAAAAGTTGTTGTTTAGTCGTTGAGCAGCTGTGTGGAGTGTGGGAGTGGGGTGGGTGGGTTAGTGAGGCACCTTATTTAAGCTAAACAATACCAAGTTGTTATCAGTTAAACTCCAGGCACCATTAAGTGCATGCGAATGAATGCTGTTTACCCTGGAGAAGGCACTGGATTCCAGGCTGAGGAAGAAGGGATTTCTCGCTTTGTTCGAGACAATCTCCAGTGGCCAACTGCAGACACCCCTTGTCCAGGCCAGGCCGTCAACCAAGGTCATAACTTGTCACTTCCCTTCCAACAACACTAAACCCACTATCGTGGTCCTTGCCACCTGCAAGAAGTCACCAACTTCAGATTGTGGCTACTGCTTATAATAACTATGATTCTATGAACAACACAATCTTCCAGCTCAATCATGATTCTCGTTCCTACGCTATAACAAGCAAATTCATTCAACTACTGCAATTCCCATACACCGTTTTCAAAAACTATATTGATCAATGATATATGCTTCACATTAATTTAGTTTTATTTCAACTTGTTTGTAATATGAGCACGAGATTTGAAAGTAAGTGGGATTGATTGAATTAAATACTTGATATGTTCTCTTGAACTGGAAAACGTAATATTTTCTATTATTATTCAATAAAATATTTAATTATTATAATTATGAAATATGATTCCGAAGTTCAATGATAATAATTGAATTCAGGCTAGTATGACATGAGTCACTAGTCTCGATCAGCCAGTCGCGGGGCATTAGTTCTTATTGAGCTCATTACTCTATATTATATATATTACTCTATTTCTATCTAAATTTGGGAAAGGAACAGTTTTTGGGCTTTAAGCCTGTTGATCCTTTCCCAATCATTCATAGTTGAAAATGATATTGTATGTAACAATGTATAAATGAATAAATATACTCGAAAGACTTGGACAAAATAACGGTACATTATTACAATTTTTTTCAAAATTCCAATATTATCTTGCAAGCCCATATGACTGGATAAATTCCAGTCCAACACTGGTTGGCCTCTCACTCGGCCAACAATAAATTCTGGTGTTTCACTGGTGTCTGAACATTAAAAATGGCAACGATGATGACAACACACTGTTGGCCGAGACTTGTGGCCTAATGTGATACAAGCCAAAAAGTTGAAACAAGACGAATGAAAATATTACATTGAAATAAATCAGGATATTCTGGAATTGATCGCGAAAGAAAGCACTTCTAACTTTCAACTAATTAGAAAACCATTACAATGAGTTATAACTCATAACTAGCACTGCTCAGGCAATGATAACCAACCGACAACCTCTTTAATGGCCGTCAGAAAATAAGTTATACTGTGGCGAACGAGAACTTAGATGATATTTAGACTTCATAAAGAACATTTTGTACAACTGAGCAATTGACTAGAGAGGTGGAAAGATTAGTGTCATAACAGGTATGAAAAGCTATTGTATGACCGACAGTAGAAGCGAGAGCAAGATAAGGTGAGAGAGGTAGAGAAAATAAAGTGCAAAATAATTCAAGAGGAATCGGTAAGTTGGCAACCGTGTTTGGTGGAGATCGAGTCAACTGTTTCTGGTTCTTAATTGCGAACAAGGAACAGGGAGAGCAAAGAACTACAACAGAAAGAAGCAGAAGACAGGAAGAAAAATAAGAAAATGAGAATCGAAAGTAGCAGGGGAAACAGACAATAAAGTTTAGCTTTGCCCTGCAGAGAGTTCTCTCTCGTTCTCTCCTTCGTCAGATGCCATCTGATAATGAACTTCAGGAGCGTACGAATAGCAGTTGAATTTACAGCGTATCTCGCGAATGCTACTTGCTCAGTGCTCACACTACACTTGATTGCACAGCTCCAAGACATCAGACAAACATTTGAATAAATAATAATGAAACCGTACTAGGCGTATCATTCCAATTTGAATGTAAATTCAGTTTCAAGTCTACGTATATTGAGAGCGATACTGAAGTTGTATGGAAATTTTGAACCTAGCTTGGAGCCAATTTCCTAAGGGAATGAATCTATTCTGTTTTGTGGAAGTCGATAGAAAACTTATGGTCATGGTGATTTGATTTATTATTATTTTGGAACAGATATGAAAAGCAAACGAGTATTGAGGAGGCACGAGTTGAAGAGTGTTAGCCAATCATTAGCAATCACGGGCCAGTCAAAAAAATCAATAGGATTCATGGAATTGCGCAACTACAGGGTTATTTTTCAGTCTTGTTATCCAGTTTTTGATTAATTGAACGAATATTCTGTTGAAAAATATAATATTTTATTACTCAATCCTTAGTTTCTAATTTTCATGACAAAACAAAACTTTTATTTATTAGAAATATTAGTCTACCACACACTTAGAATGGGGTAACACGGCTCAAAAATCTCTCTGTAGAAATGTCTGTGGAAAAAGCCTTTATAGGATTCACAGAACAAAAAGGATGGTATAAAACTGGATTGTATAGGATATATTATAGGACAGCTGCATAACTTTACATTATACACAATATAATTGTAACACAAGAATTTCTGCCTGTATCAAATTCCAACTCAACTGTTAATCTGAGACAGATAATGATATAATTATTATGAAAAGAAAAATATAGTACATGAAAAACAATATTAGAATCGAAGAAAATAAAAATGAGTATTTTTATTTTTATCAAATAAAAATCAATATACTTTTTTCAATACTTTATAAACTAGTTTCAATCTTCTTCATCCTATTGCAAAACTTTTCTAGCTCTTGAAGAAACAAGTGAGAATTTTCTCGACGATGAGTAGCGTGAAGAAACGCCGCAGCATTCATTGTCGATCAAATTGCACTGTACCAATACAAAGATTTCTATGGTGATTCAAACTATCCTACTTGCCTCCTGAACAGAGCAGAACAATGAGGAATGAGAGATAAACGTCACCAAGCGAGAATCTGTCGCTGCAGATGAATCAGGGCCTGACTACCATATCTGAAGGTCATAACGAGCCCGGAAAAAGGGCACCAGCACAGAATGGCAGATAAGGTCGGCGCAAAGGGCTGCTACTGCTACTGCTGCTGCTGCTGCTGCTGCTGCTGCTGCTGCTGCTACTGCTGCTACTCTGCTCGAAACGACGATGAATGGCAGTTCCGCTGCTAGGGGTTGGGAGGAGGTGGTGGAGGAGGAGGAGGAAGAGAATGAGGAGAACTTGGCCGAGAGACACATTTGCTTAATGACCCGCCGGGGACAGTTCGGTACAAATTAATGTCAGTCGACAACAGCACTATGTGCTGTGCGTGCGGTAACGAAAGTCTCGCTTTACAGACAATTGGAATCTTTGAAGAGCAGCTCACCGTCCACACTCCACACTGCTGGAGAGAGCAAGCGAGACACCACCACAGAGAAACATCGAAACCAACTTAGCCTCTAAATGGCTGCAATGTAATCGTCCTCCTCTTCAAATTGCTCTACATCTAATAATCCACTGCACTGTCGAGGAGAGGCTGTGGAGCTGATCAAGACGATCCTTTTTTAGATGCATCCTTTCTTCCACTGCTATAATCAAGAAGATGAACAACATATTTTTTATTGGGGGTGTTTTTGAGTGGAATTTCACTACCTCATTCAATCTACACCATAAAACAATAGAAAAGTTGTGAACTGAATGTGATAAAACTATGAACGGATCTGACCAACAATACACGGAATAGTACCTGAGCATTCAATTGTGTACTGACCGTTATACTCAATTTCTAAGATTACGAGAATAAACAGATGGAGATATGACAGGGTCAATGAATTAATATTTCGGGTGTGCAATGATTTTTAGGGAGCGATGGAGTTTTCTTCATGTTAATGAAATACCCCACTCTCTTAAACTAACTAAAGAAATCGCTATACTTAGTAAATCTGGATCATGCATTACAAAACGTGAGAAAACGTTGAAAATTGAAAGATGTCTCGATCATGTATTACCGAGCAGGTTAAATTTATAATTGGATTAAATAAAAAAGGACATAGAGACAATATAATAATTGATTATGGATCTAGTGTATTCTGAATTCCAGGATTTTAAAGGAATTGAATATAACATACACATGAAATACGTATGATACCCACATAAATTATTGCTATCGCTAATATTGTTTGTTAATTTTATGGATTCACTGAATAAATTGAGGTTTTCAAGATATGCTCCTACCTAAAATTGGAAATACCAAAAAGTTTACTCTTAGTTAATAATATGTGAGTCGTAAGTCGGAGTAAATCATAACTGAAGAGACAATTTGTAGAAAGACCTACTAATAACTGAAGCTGTGAGTGTTACCATATATGAATTGATGCTAATGGAAACATTCCTGATGGAGCCCCTGCGTTGTCTCTCAATCAAGGAGGCTAAAAGAGGTCAAATCGAAATGACTTGATGATGTGGCTTTGTTAACGACCAAATTGAATGCTCAGTGGCCACTAACAGAGCCACTTGAAATAGAGGTGATGTCTCGCCCACATAATAAGCTACTAACAATTACACTGTGACAAGCACTCAAAAAAACATTATTCCTCTTTGAATATGAGATCAGCTTAACAAACTGACTTGATTCCTTAACAACCAGGTTTTATCATGAAATATGCTGATGAGTCATCTTTATTCAAATTATATGCGTAAATTGATTAACTAGTGTGTTATAATTACTTTTAAAAAAATTCTAAACTCAATTTCTGTAGAAATTTGTCCACCACTAGATTCAACAATATAGAATGTTTGAATAAATTCTGGAAGCTTTAATTTGGAGTATTTCAATAATTGCCTCCATACAATGATATGAAATGCATGAATTATGGATTAAGTATGATCAGATAAGGGTTGGACTCACAGTGATGCCAACTATCCGATTCAGCACATTTGTAGAGATGATCTCACCTGAAAAATAGAACAGGAACATGAAAAAGGGGTTGAGAGGTGAGAGAAGTGTACTGTATACTGTAAAAGAGGTGAGACAAGTGTACTGTATACTGGATTAGAATCGTGATGGAAATGGAATATTCAAGATTTGAAAGTGATCAGAACGAGAAGAAAAACATCAGAAATTCGGATTGACATGAAGTACAGATGCATGCACGATACACAAACAGTGTTCTAGTGAATCCAAGGTAGTAACAAACTGGAGCAGTAAATTAAACGGCAATTACATTTCAGCATGCATAATAATAGATGCACTGTGGCTGGTACAGAGGGTTGCACTGTGCACCGACTCCAGTAACACACACAATGTTATTCGTCTTCCGATTATACGATCCACATCAACTGAAGGGTTAATGCATTTGACAAACACATTTTATTGCCTCCCCTCCCCTCCGGCAGTATCACAATCAAAACACAAGTTATTGCTTTGTTTTTGAGTTCCAACTCGAACCAAGGCTCATACAATGAGCGGCTCAGAGGCTCACAGCGCACACGATGACAATAACTTGCACACAATATAGCCACTTTCAAACATATATTGGCTCACTATTTTCAAACTCAAAAAACTACAGCTAATGATGAGGTACGTTGTGTTCACAACTAACTCAAAGTTTACTTCAAAAGATAGCTTACCACATGGCTGTATAATTACTAAATGTGTGTAATTGATAAACGTAGCTTATAATTACTGATTGCGATACGTTTGCAATTATTGTGAACAATAAAACGGCTGGATGTTGAGCAACTGTAATCAAAGCATGAGTGTACAATACACAATCCATCGAGGTGTTCAGTGATATGTATACAAACACAGTAATTTGTTCTGCATGATATCAAAATCACCTCTTATCCTCAATATCATCTTCATTGGACAGAAGACAACCGGTGAATTTCCATTCAATTAGACTACAGCCATTTCCATTCATTATGTGTGGATATTTGTAGTGGAATTCATCTAATGTGATCCATTGGATATGAGTCAAACACGTTCTTCGAAGATAATAGCAATGAATATCCAGCTGCAATAACTTTTAACTCTGAACAGGGAGTATCTCAGGAAATGTAGGGCATAATAACGATAATGATGAAGAACCTCAAATAACTCAGTAAATAAAGCAGGAAATCTAGTTGAAAGGACGGTTATCAAACAGACAGAATATAAAAAAGCTCTTGAATACAGCGTCAATCACCGAGCATTCGTTATACGGAGGATATTCTGGTTTATTTACAAGCCTGTGAGAGAGCACACATACTCTTGTTATGGAGCTCACACTGAACCAAAGTGTTTGATTTGGCTTTATACATGAACTATTGCAGTCCGTGAACTACAGTCTACAAAAGCAGAATGCCGATCCTCTCATTTATTACGATAGAAAACAGATTTTGGTTATGCTGATGAATTTCGAATTAATTTTAAACATTAAACTTTTTAATACATCGATGTGGATAATAGTGGAAAGCGAAACATATTTAATAATAATAATTTCAAATTAGAGAAATAGCCGAAGAAGCATTGCAAAAGAGTCCAATGTGGAGAATACGGTTTTTGGGAAAATATTGTGTCAAGATGAAAAAGTGTCAAGTAAATCTTCCATTGAAAAATATTACAACGTTTTGATCATAGACTAAGTACTCCAAAAACCAAGATTATGAAAAGAAGAAACAGGGATGCTTCATTTGCTAATATTAGCAAAAACTGTTTTATACGATAATGGTGTGGTGGAGCCTGGTAAGGCCCTGGTCCAGGGGATGCAGGCATGTTAAACACGTTGTTGAAAACTGAGCGCAGCTGTGTACATCACACATCCAACATCCACCCACATTCATGCTTGCTAAATCACTGGCTATTTTTGAATTGTGGATGTAAACAATTTCACAGTTGTTGAACGAACATGAAAGATGAAAATTTAAATAACCGTCGAATTGTGTGAACTGGAAAGCACTTTCCTAAAAAAATAATGAAATTGGACCTTGCTACTAATAATACTGTAGTTTGAAACGTATGAGTCATTATCACACATGAATGTTTAGAAAATCTTCAATATTGAGAAATTTCCTTCCAAAGATTTCACTAGTTCTGTTAGAAAAACAAAATTAAATTGTCTAGGCCTTTATTCCAGATCTGATGTTCAGTTGAATACAGGAATTATTTATTTTTCCAAACTAGAAACTCTTCCTTGCATCAACTTCGAATAGCAGAAAACCTACAATTCAACTCGATCTGGCTAAAATTGAAGACAGAAGAAAAGAAGAATCATGTGGCTACACATTCAGTTCCAAGTCTTTTAAACGAGAAGAGTTGAAAAAAGTCAGGACCACAACTTTTTCCCATTTTCTCTTCTGAAACTTATTTTCTTTTGAAGAAGGCAGATGCGAAGTTCCGGAAGCAAGTTTGACGTTTATTTAACAAAAGAATTCTGAATCGGGTAGACTCGTTACTGAAGCCGTAACACGCTGTACATATTTTCGCTCTTCTATTTAATATGTACATCACGATATTGAAATTGAGTTTCTTAGAAGGAATGTTCTACTGCCAAACAAATTCTTCCAAGAAAACTTCATTTTTTATTACTGACAAAAAATTCAAGTTTGATGGAGAGTCCACGAAATTTGAATAATTCATGAAATATGGCCTACAGAAAACACCGACAATAAAGTTCCGTGCTGAGTTCATCCAATGCAAAGAAGAAACCAATAAATTGAGTTTTGGTCTCTTAAAACAATATGAAAGAAACAGCTCTTGGTCGAATAAAATGCAAATCAAATGAATTATTTTTCTTTTTAATTAAAAAAAAAACAGAGAAAACGTCAACATTTTATGATGAAAATGCTTAGAAAGCTTGATTCTATAAATCTCAGAGAATTATCCTACTGCGTCATATGAAATAAAATGTTTTTACTTAGAAATGTAATCATTATTAGCAGTACGATAATCTTTGAAGTTCAAGAAAAATCCTACCACATACAGAAAAAAATAATATGATGAATAACTAATAGCTATATTATAGTTTTAACTTCGACAGGAATCTCTAAAGGTGCGTACAGATTTACGCGCCGCGAACATGAGCAATTCACTTTTTATCAGCTGATGCCAAGCTTTTTATATCTGTATCTTACCGTTTCTGTAAAAATACAGATATAATCAGCTGATTAAAAGTGAATTGCTCATGTTCACGGCGCGTATATCTGTACGCACCTTAAATTACAGTCTTGATATGAGTTTATTCTGTACGTTAATGCAGAATCAGGTTCCCGTTCAATCTAATATGGAGAGTTCAATGTCATTCGAGGAATTAGTTACTGTTTCTACTCTGCCACTGTAATTATTGTAAGATATGAAAAGCAAGCATTAAATGACACTAGACAAGGAATTAAACGAACAGGCGCCTGGGAGGAGCGAGTGAAGTTCTCTTCAATTCCGGTAGCCTAGTTAGACGACTATTTAGATTGGAACGTGGGCTCAATAGTGTATGGGCCGAAATAAGGATGATGACAGGGCATTGAATGCAAACTAACTTGATGTATAGCTGCAGCCCCCGCCGCCCCACCCAACTCCCGCCTCCGCTAACGATGTGGAGGCGGCAAAATTGAAATAAGCGGTCGCAGCAGGAAGCCGCCAGTTGTCGTGTGCTCGTCTTCACCTCCTCCGCCCCTCCACACCGGTTAATAATCATTATAATAATACCCGACTACGTAACCGAGTTCGACACAATTGGTGTACAACCATTAACGAGAACAGTGTCAATTCACTGTCGTCAAAGTACTGCCATGCCACCAGACTTCAAAGCACTCAATTACTTTACTCTGAATTGGTGGAGAAGAATTAGTCTACTTGTAATTCTTTGCAACACTTACTACTCACTGGAAAAAGCTATTAAACGCTAACAAGTGTCCTCTCTTGGATCTTGACACTACTGCTTCAAATTCTAAGGTACAATTAGAGTATGAAATACAAATATAGTACAGTATTCTGAAAAACAATAGTTCGGTAATTTAGTAAGAAAGGTAATTGAACTTTCAATCGAGGAATTCGAAGTTTTGGTGGTGATTATGGAGGAAGAAATTTCAATTGATTAAATCTGCTCCGAATCAGGATTTACAAGGTGCGGCAGGAACGATTAAGCAGTTTGTTTCCATTGTCACATCAGCTGTGATAAAGTTACAAATTTCCACATGGTCTGTTTTTGTTTCTTAGTTAACCCCATTTCAGTAGCCAACATGATTTGGACCGGTGCTCATCGTGGTTTTGCCGTTCGCGCTTATTATGAGAACAATAAATCTGTGATCGCTACACAACGAGCTTTTCGACGACAGTTCAACATTCCACGCAACAACGCCGTTCCGAATGCAAACACAATTCGGTCATGGATTCGGCAGATGGATGGATCTGAGCATTTGCGACTTTTTTCTTTGGGGATATCTGAAGGAAAGGGTTTTCAAAGGCCGCCCTCACACTCTAGCAATGTTGAAACGCAACCAACCAGCTCAAGTATGCAACAGAAGCACTCCACAAAAATATCCACCACTGTTCTGGGAATTCGGCGATGCGCATATAACAAACACAACGAAGACAAGAAAAACTCCACAAATAATAAATCAGGATGATCGATTTGCAAAAACGATTTGATAATATTATGGCACAGTATTCGTGTCACCCTCCTACAATACAATAATTTAAGGTTGGAGTTACTCCGTCCACAAGAGAATTCATCACATTCAATCTTGGATTTCTCCTCTGGAAAAATGTCAGTAGCATCCAGCAACTAACTGATTTGCATTCTTCTAATGATAAAGAATATTATAATTTCATTTCAATTTCAGTAGCTTCAGTAACGATTTTCAGAAAATTGTTTCAAATAAAAACTTGTAAACTGAGTTGTATATTCCTAGAAATATGATAAATGTTCAGTACATTATCATCCATAATACACAAATCATAAGAATAATTGACAAAAAAATCTATTATTGAATGAACACACCACCCGTATAAAATAGGATGAATAATTAATTAAAAACAAGAAAAATATCAAAATATCAAGGGTTTAAAAACCCTTCTCCATCAATACAACAAATTATAATTGGAAGAGTTCTGTAACTTTCAATCACAGAAGATAGATGAAAAAGGAAATATCCTTCATTTTCTTTCTCATGTGGGATTTCATTTTCATTTATCATATATCACAATTTCAAATATGTTGATTTGTCTACAATACTTAATAATGAAACTTTTTATAAGTCTCAATCAAATGATTATGAAGTTCTCTTATAAGATAATGGGGAAGAATAATCAGTGAAATCGAAAACAGAAAATTAACATATAGTCTGGGCGCAAATGTCATTCCGTGGTCATTTTTAAGTAACAGCCGTGGAAGATGTATCAATTTCTTCGTTAGGTCTAGCATAATAAGGATCGTGATGATAATGAGTCAATCACAGACAAACACCTCGGAAACAAGATGGCCGCCAAAATTTTCAGGGGTTTGCTATATCGCTTGTATTTCAATAACCGTTCGAGATATTCAACCGTTTTTTTTAGACAAAAATATTTTTAAAATTTTCCTCTTCAATTTTTGATTCATAAAATTTTCCTCTAAAACGCATATTTTTTAGTTATAACCTTCAAAAGCCCAAAACAATTTTATTCTAAATTTGTTCAAATTTAATTCCATCATAACTTTCTTTGTGCAAGAGATACAACTATATTTTAAATCATGTGATTTCGACTTATCATCATCACGATCCTTATTATCCTAGACCTAACGGAGAAATTGAGACATCTTCCACAGCTGTTACTTAAAAATGACTACGGAGTGCCTTATTCATGACATTTGCGCCCGGACTAATATTATACAATCTGTAAAATGAATTATAGACAAAATGAAAACAGTGTGAAATGAATTGAAATTCCATACAAATGCTCTCGTTTATATGAATCATCTGATGAAGTAGGATAGGAACTTTTCAACTCGTTTGCCTCACTGAATCTAAAATTGATGCTGGGATGTTCATATAATATTTATTTTTAAACGCTTCAACTCAGTACTGTAATAAACACGGAACATCAATTACTAGAAGCATCAGAACCCAATTTTAAGAGCAGCAATAAAATAAAATTTGAAATAAATAAATGAAAAAGATCTGGCTCTTCTATTATTAACAACTCTATTTTTCCAGATAAGAGAGGGAGATGATGGAATTTACGACTTTCCAACATTTCCTTGGAATTAAAAAATTCTAATTTCACCCTCATTAATCACTCTACAAAATGAAAACAGCAGCAAGAGCAGAGCAGAGCAGAACAGAACGTGGGCAGTCTGCGCCACACCAATTTATGGCTGGCTGATGGGTCGCCCGTCGCCCGTCGCCAACAACAAATCGCTACTGCTTTCGTTTCAAGTTCGACACAGATTACATGCACACAAATTAAAAAATCAAATACAGATAAATTGAGCACCGCTTTGAAACAAAATGAAAATTTATTTTTCTTTCAGAAGAGATGTCCGACGATTTATGGAGTAGAATAAAGGCCCAAATTGAGGATTTTTTTAAATTGAACTTGTAAATTAACATGAGCCCAAATTCTTTGTTCGGGGATAATCTGGTCTCTCAGAAAAAAAAATCAAATCAAAATTTTTTTATTCACAATACAAACAGTTGAGGGTCCTGTTAAACCCAAAGGTTTTTCGGCGGGTGCCCAGTTACAGGAAAAAAATGAGTTACAAAAGATAAATAAACTTGGACAAAAAAAATATTACACTTCAAAGATTTCAAGTGAAAATGAAAGAAAACTAATGCAAAATGAAAAAATAAAATAAGAAATATACATCAGATTTTGATACAGAATTAATAAAAAAAGGGAAAAATGAAAATTTATTAGAAAGGAATGAAATAATAAGGAAAAGGGAAAAAATTTTTACACAAGTAATAGTACATTTTTATCGTTGGGGCAGGCGGCAGTGACAATAAAAGGAAAATTTCAAAACTTCTGCCAGCAAAAATTGAAAAATTATAATAATGTATTGTAATAATGTTTGAAGAAATCGAACTTTTCTAAATGAGAATATTATAATGTTTTAATGATAAGCTTCTTGAAGAGAACAATTAAAATTCTTCTGTTTTAATAGTCAATCTCGTTTGAAATAATAGCCAATCTGCAAGATTCCAAAATTTACGGTTGATCAACTCTCATCATTTGCTTACATGATTTAGTAACACAACAATCGGATACATAATTTGGAAATCTTGTAGAGTATGTAAATCTTACCCTTTCTAGTACAGTATGTAAGGATTTCAAAGAACAATTAGCAATTCATGATCAACAACACTAATAAAGGGTTCTTTTTTCAAGCACTGTTCCAAAAGTTTGTTTTTATGATAATGTCAGATAAACGGTCAATCATCTTATCACCTCACCTAATGGAACTGAATAAAATTTGCTTCAATAATCAGCCAAATAGAGTATTCAAGTGGTGTATTCAGCCAGCTACACATTTGATAAGCAAATTATGTGAATATGTAGAGATAATAGACAAATCAAATGGGTCGGAGTATCTACAAAGTGGTTTAGTTTGAGCTATGCAAATTACAATAGGACAACATAGAAACAACCCTTAGATTTATGAAAAATAATTTCGAAGAACTTCTTTGGTGCGTATTTCCAACTGCAAATCTACGTAAAGTAAGACAATAGTTTTGGTTTCTTGTGTACGAGCGTTTGTTAGTTTATTTGCAAAATTTATTTGGAATCGAAATCCAAGAAAATGTAATTATTTGGAACACCACATTAAGCAGACAGGAATAGTCCTAATAAACCTTTTGGCCACCAAATAAGCCTACAGAAATAATTCATTAATGCACTTTGAAACCAAACTTTCGATATCATAGTGGATGTTACAGAATTGATTTGAAGTTATTGTTCAACTTCACATTGGAAGTTTGGTTTTATATTAAAAGTACAATAATATACATATATATATGTAGAATATATCGTACAGTACTATGACAGCACACTCGAATCTGAACCGCGAGTTGTAAGCCTTGGGATTTGTTTTTATTCTGGATGATGCCAACTTGAGCTTTTTGTTTGAGGTTGGGTTAGGGGAGATGATTAAAATATTAAACGTCCATGCCTATCGGCGGGATTCGAATCCACGACCAGGAAGAGCTAGCAGACTGAAGTGCAAGGCCTCCTAAGTCGTCTCGACTAATTAAGCTTTACAATTTGGCCATCAAAACAGGATTGAAACGAGGTTCTGCCGAGTTGTTTTCACTGATTATTTTCATATCTAGTGAAGATTATAATAATGAATATGTATTTTTGACAGTTGAAGGAATAACAACAGTAGGCCTATTCTCAGTTGTGGCTCTTCTTTGGCTATGGTTGCTGAATAAAACAACCCAGATCAAGGACAACACTTTCCACGGCGGGAAGAGCCAGCCGCTTTAAAAATCGATACTTTTGTGCTGTGCATGTTAAGAGGATATCGGCGAGGGTGATATTTCATTAGTATTGCGTTTGGATGATTGAATGCTGACGTCAGCTGGCAGGGGTGGATGGAGTCGCCTCCTAGTAAGTCGTCATCGTCGCTGGGGTCTTTGTTGCCCCCTCCTCCACTTTCCACGGGGGAAACATGGCGCCAACACCACTCACGATGATTGACTTAGCCCGCGCTATCAAAATGGAATTATATTGTTCCTCGACTGTGCAGCAGCAGCAGCAGCACACTCTTGCTAGGTATGACAGTCAAGGAAAGGGGTTGCGGAGGGGGGGTAAGAGAGGGACTTGATTTATTGCTGGCTATGTGCGCCGCCGCCGCCATTGTGCCGTGTCGACCCCACTTTCAAATTACTCAAATTATACAACACGCAGTTAGGACGCCGGCTTGACCCTTCCTTCAGATGAGCACCAATGCAAGCGAAAGCCATATTCCGGTGCACTGAATGCACCAGCATATGTGCATCTCTCTCATTCCCAAGTATTTGAGACCGTTACCAATCATAAACAAAGATTACAGTAAGTTTTATCATCTTAATACTCTTGGGACCGTTCTCAAAGAAGCAGCAACTAATAACAAATCCGAACGTCTAAGGGCCAAGCCACATGAAGCATTTTAGACGAGTCGAGAGGGCAGGAAGCTCTCTGATTGGCTGATTATCAGCCGATTTCCGAACGCCAACCCAATCAGCAATCGGAAAGCTTCTTGTCGGTCGTGCCGCCTGAAAAGACGACTCGTGTGGCTTGGCCCTTATTGTTGCTTTCTAGACAATCAAAACGTGCTTGGTTACAGGAAGGTTCAAGTGAATTGAGGATTATAAAGAAAAAGAGTGGGAATTGAACCAAATACTCCACTCTTAGTGATTTTTTGATCAATAGAATAATGCAATTATTCTGCATAATGCAAAAAGTATCCCTGTTCAGTACAAGATATCGGTATAGTACAGTAGTCATATCAGCTCATTGGTTTCATGATGTGAGCTACGAATATCATGTATATCATTGATAGTTTATGATAAAATTTTCCAATAGATCAATTGATTTTAAAACTTTAGATATATCCCTTTCCTACATGAAATACGCAGCATGATTTTTGGCTATTCAACAAGTCATTTGATGAAAAATCAAGATTTTTCTGAAAATCAAGATCATAACAAACATATGCAGCTCTAACTCAGCACTTCTCGAAATAAGAGTCCAGTTTCAAATATATTCTACTAGCCGTCAGGCTCGCTTCGCTCGCCATATCCGTCTAGCAAGGGGGCTCCGCCCCCTGGACCCCCGACTGGATCGACCAAGAATGAAATCAGCAGGCTCGCTTCGCTCGCCTGCATTTTTCATTTGAGCATTTTTATCATATGTTAGTCGGGGGGCAGACTAAACGTCTGGCTAAACGGATATGGCGAGCGAAGCGAGCCTGACGGCTAGTAATATAATATTCCGAGGATTTAAATAGCAGTGCCCAATCAATTTTTCCGCGATAAATGCATTTAAATCTTCAACTTGGTGCCAATATAACAAAGTCAACTCAACTTAATGCCAATCTTACCAAATTATTAATTTAGTTGCCAGTTAACAACTGTTTCGAAGAGGTATCTAGATTATAGTTCTATAGTAACATATGATATGGAAATTTCAATTATAATTATGAGATTGAGAGAAGAAGAATATACATGCTACAAGACGAACTTTAAACCCTTAAAAACAACCCTTAGAGTTAAAATATTGCCAAAAGTTTTTTTAGTGCGCCTCTAAATGGCCAACTGAACATACCTACCAAATTTGAACGTTTTTGGTCCGGTAGATTTTTAGTACTGCGAGTGAGTGAGTGAGTGAGTGAGTGAGTCAGTCAGTCAGTCAGTGAGTGAGTGCCATTTCGCTTTTATATATATAGAAAGTAGAAAGATGGAGTGAAGAAAGATTCGCGAATTTTCATCAATGAGATACAGTACTGACTTTTGGATGATTCAAATTTATCAACTCACCATAATCTGTTTTGTACTTCACTTATCTCATTATATGTATTATACTAGCCTTCAGGCTCGCTTCGCTCGCCATATCCGTCTAGCAAGGGGGCGGATCGTCCAAAAATGAGATCAGCGGGCTCGCTTCGCTCGCCTGCATGTAGACCTCAGCGGAACCTCTGTAACGAATTCTTGACCCCCGACTGGATTGTCCAAAAATGAGATCAGCGGGCTCGCTTCGCTCGCCTGCATGTAGACCTCAGCGGAACCTCTGTACCGAATTTGAACGTATTATGTCAATTTGATCACGAAAAACACCTTTTACTATATCGGCGTATCTTTGGCGAACAAAATTCTTCCACCTCAGCTAAACCTGTGTACTGAATTTTTTTAAATATATTTCCATCAATTATTGAAAAAGGTGAGGAAACGCAGAAAAGCTGAGAAAACGCTAATTTTGGGCGTATCTTTGGTGTTATTTCAAATACCTTCTAACACAACTTTATTGCACCCCAGCTAAGCTTCTGAAGAAAAGTTGAACATTTTCTGTTCATTTGTTCTCGATAAAGCTGAGAAAGCGCAAAAAAACGCTGGAAAATGCAGATTTTGGGCGTATCTTTGGCGTTATTTCAAATTCCTCCTAACACAACATTATTGCACCCCAGCTGAGCTTCTGTAGTAAATTTGAACATTTTCTGTTTATTTGTTCTCGATAAAGCTGAGAAAACGCTAAAAAACGCAGACTTTGGGCATATCTTTGGAAATTTTTCCAAATTCGTTCTTATTGCACCTCTAAAGGGCCAACTGAACACACCTACCAAATTTGAAATGTTATATCATATTTTTATCATATGTTAGGACGTTCCAGTCGGGGGTCCAGACTAAACGTCTGGCTAAACGGATATGGCGAGCGAAGCGAGCCTGACGGCTAGTAATATAATATTTCCAGGAATAGCTCTGATTGAAGTAGCAGTACCCAATCAATTTTTCCGCGATAAATCAGGACCTCCTAAATGGGTATTTAGAAGGTACTGGATAAATTGGTATTTAGGAGGTCCTGGATAAATGCATTTCAATCTTCAACTTGGTGCCAACCTAACAAAGTCAATTCAACTTAATACCAACCTGACAAAATTTTTAATTTAGTTACCAGAACAACTGTTTCGAAGAAGTACTCTCTCTAGATTATATATAGTTCTATATAAACATATGGTATGGACATTTCAATTATAATTTTAAGATATTAGAATAAGAAGAATATACATGCTGAAAGACGAACTTTAAACTCTTAAAAACCACCCTTAGAGTTAAAATATCGCCAAAAGATTTCTTAGTGCGCTCTAAAGGGCCAACTGAACATACCTACCAAATTTGAATGTTTTTGGTCCGGTAGATTTTTTGTTCTGCGAGTGAGTGAGTGAGTGAGTGAGTCAGTCAGTGAGTGAGTGCCATTTCGCTTTTATATATATATATATATATATATATATATATATAGATTGGATGATTCAAATTTATCAACTCACCATAATCAGTTTTGTACTTCACTTATCTCATTATATATGTATTATATTTCTCATTACATATACAGTATTTTCAACATATTCAGGACTATAGACGATTTGGATAAAAAATTATGAATGATTAGACTTTCTAGTCATTTGTTATAGAGCTTATGTGCAAAGAGCATGTAGAATGATAAGCGAATAACACTTTCAATAATATGCAGTATTATGAAGCTCTTTATCAATTATAGATACATGTGCCATATGTCTGAATTTAACAGGAAAATGATGGAGAGCCTACCGGGATGTGTAACGAAAATTTAGTGTTTGAAGCAAGCTTATTTTGCGTGATAAATCAATCTAGCCGTTTTCATAATGGCTGCACGCTGCATGTGAGCCGTAGGCCTGGAAATCAGAGAATATAGAATAACTTATTACATTCTATACTCTCTGCTCGAAATACGATGCCGCCACATCCATTATGTTTGTTACTCGGATGCAATATTCATTAGAATCGATAATATATTTCGATAGCAAGTACCAGAAAGGCATATGCGCGTTGCTTGCAGCGTGTTAATGCGTCGAAAACAGTATCGGCTATTGAATATTGATGAGCGCCAGCTTCTATTTCATAACTGACAATATTATGATAAACCAAAGTATTAAATTCCAATATTGGAATTCACGGGGGCACTCACGATGAATTCTCCTACACATTTTCCCAGTGGACATAATGATAAAGTGAGACCGCGGCCGTATTCATAAACGAATTTTATAAGAACGAGCTTAGGCAAGTTCCATTTGGTTGCCTAGCCACCAAGAACAAGATTATAGTTCTGATTGCATCCTGCTATTGGTCGTTATCTATACAAGACTACATAATCATCATACTTGGTTAAATTTATTTATTTGTGGACAGAATCACAAATCATATAAATATGATTAGGAAGGAACAACAGGCTCGGCCCAAATCTATTCCATTCCCAAATTTTGATAAATTAATGAATGTCCAAAAAATAGGTTATGTTTCTACTGTAAAACGTTCAAGTTCAATTTTCGTCAAAAAATATAAATAAGCTAAACATTTTGAATTTAGAGAAATTAAAACACCAAACTATATTTAAATAACACTTAATTATCACTTCATATTGGATTAATCAAGTTATTTTATAAAATTTTGAACCCAAAAATACACACAACTTCTCTCACTTTAAGTTCTTGAAAATCGTTTATAAATACGAACCTAATGTTGAATAAACTTTTGCTCAAGAATTAAATTGATGCTTGGGTTTATTTGGATCACTTGCTGGAATGGAGAACTACCATATTTGAAAGATCATATTATTATACAACTTTCTTCGACAATTGAGAAATATATATTATAATATCTTATATTATTACATGCTTTCTTATATTATAACATGTTATTATTATAATTTTTAATAATTGTTGAGTTGAAGAAAACGTTGAATAATTTATTCAAATGATAGATTGAGTTAATTTCAATCTGTAAATATTTTTACGATCGATAATTCTATCATTCTCAATGTTTTTTAGAGCTAGCTCGTTTGAATCCATTTCCCTCTTTTGGATTCATAGAGTAGTCTATACATTAATATAATGTACTGTAAAGTACAGTACAGTACATCTGTGCACAGTAATATTCGATAAAAAATGAAACGTAATATGAAAGCTGACATGAATGAAAATGATTGAAAATTTCGTAGAAAATTAGTTTATTATGAAATGAAAATGATTTAACAAGGTACTTTAGAATAAACTGAACTTGGAAGTTGGAAGGAATAAATGTCATGCTTTAGTACAATTCTGTTCAATATCCGACATATTGACTGCTGTTTTGCAAGATAACTGATCATAATTAATTACACAAGTGACAATACCGTCGATTTGGACCCAATTCTCAGACGTCCATCAAATCAGGCTTAATTCGAATTCCCCAGGGCAATTAGATAATCTCTTAAATAACAATGCGATTCATACTATTGTGGAATTAATCCATATACATGATTATGTTGTAGATTCGAATCTAATAATCTAAATCTAATTCTAATCTAATGGTAGACTACTATAATCAAGTACAGCATTTCAGCTACATCTTCCATTATTATCTCACGATGGTTGACTACCACTCTTGATAAACAATTTGTAGAACTCATTGACACAACTACCTTCAAGGCTAGAGTCATTCTGTTCCCTTAACGATTTCAAATTTCAATAACACTAAAAATGTAAGTTTTCCATTCACATGAACGGAGTATTTAGGATGTGAGCGAGCAATCTAAATATTTATTCTCACTTACAATGGAACAGGTAGACAGAATCGAGAGACCAAGATCAAAATTTACCTGTAAAGAAAAAATAAATTTGTGAAAATAGAACATCCATGAATTAACGATTCGAAGCATATCCTATTCATGTAGACCTACAAAAGGACGGCTTATAGGAATTATATACTGGAAATGAAAATAAGGTATTGAATGATAATAGGACAATAGTTGTTTCATTTTCTCAATAAATATAGACAATATAAACATGCTTTATGAATATTGCGAAGTAATCATTTCTACTCGGATGAAAGGTGAAGAGGTATTGTGATTCCAACTAATTCAAGACAATAATTCAGAGTATAACGTACAGCCATAGCCTATTTGGTGAGAATTTTGGTCGAATAGCTGAATCTAGGTGAAGGTAATCGATGACATCGGCAGAAAAGTGCAGTTGTTTCGACAACTGATGGCAAATCGCGTTGTATGGGAGCACTTGGGGTGCGTCGTAAATCAAGCATTTCGAGTACAAGCTCTGCTGGAGGAAGAAGTGAGACAGGAAGATCGTGGCAACTGCACTTCGATTCACAAAGTGGCAAGTGAAAGGAAAGGTATAAAAGCACTGCCTACAGGTGTGCATGTAGGTGTGGTATTTGAGTGTGCTACAGAAAGAAAAGCGAGGGAAAAGAAAAGAAAAAGCAAGGTGAGTGAGAACGAAATTGGGAAACAAAATTGTTAAATGGGTTCACCAGAGTCGAAACGATAGTGCTTGATCCTAAAACGTGGTAGCAGCGCTGATCTCGTCAGATTTGCTCGGATAGGATAGGAGGGCTGATCAAAGACTACGCAACGCCACCCCACCATCAACAAATTCACCAAATCAACTCTTCATCCTTTGAGTGTTTCCATTCTTTTTTCTTTCACTTCCCTCCAATTTTCTTTCTCGATTTCCTCCTTTCTATTTAATTCCCTTTCTATTTCGCGCACCTCTCATCAGCTGCCATTTTGTTTTTTTCACTTAAAAATTTTTATCTCAAGAACGAAATGTTGTATTGATCTGAAATTTGGCATGAATATTTATGCTATAAAGACTCAACTATAAAAAATAAAAAAAAATTTTTTCGTTGAAATTTTTCAAAATGGCGGCCATTTTAAATTTTTGATGGCGAATATCTCGAAAACCGTCCATTTTACAGAAAATTTACAAGAGACAAAAAAGTTAGCAAATTTTTTCACGATTCCAATGATACCTAATTTATTAAGATTGGTCGAAGAATAACAGAGAAATTAATTTTTTTCGTACTGCATGCATGACCACTTTTCACCATTTAAAGATCAATATTAATTTTTTTTTATAATTTCATGAAAACCGTTCTTATTACAGAAATATACAAGAATAACTTTCCTCCAAATTTTATTTTACATTGAAAATATTAATTTCACTCAAATCGGTTCACTGATACTAATGCAGCAATTGCTCAAAATGCCGTCCTTCAACTTGATTACACAGTCTGCACCTTTCAATCATGGACTGTCGAACTGCTATAAAAGCATTTTCATCATCTTGAATGGCACCTGCTGCAGCAACCACTCTTGCCACAAGGTCTTCTTCGTTTTCTACTGGCGTGCTGTAAACAAGGTCTTTCATATGGCCCCAGAAAAAAAAATCTAAAGGGTTGAGGTCAGGTGAACGTGCGGGCCACGGTACTGGTCCACCCCGCCCAATCCACCGCTGACGATAGGTCATGTTCAGAAAGTCCGTAACAACATTTCCGAAATGAGCAGGGGCACCATCATGTTGAAACCAAATATTATATCTGTTTGCAAGAGGCACATCTTCCAAAAGCTCTGGTAGTATGTCTCTTAAAAAAGTAATGTACGTGGGAGAATTCAGACGATTAGGAAGAATGTATGGTCCAATCACGCGATTACCTAAGATACCCGTCCAAACATTCAGCGAAAATCTATGCTGATAACCACGCACTTTGACCTCATGAGGATTGTCTAAGGCCCAGACGTGACTGTTGAAGATTCCTTCTCTTGTAAAGCTGGACTCATCGGTAAATAACACATTTTCTAGAAAATTTGGTTGGATAATGTCTTGCTGAAGAAACCAACGGGCACAGTTTACTCTTGGCTCATAGTCGCGTTCAACCAATGAGTGAACTTTTTGAAAGCGGAAGGGGTGAAGTCTTTCCTTGTTTAGTACACGCCACACAGAAGAAGCACTTGAATTGATTTGCTTTGCAACTGCTCTCGTACTCGTTCTAGGATTGAAATCGAATTTCTGCAATACTTCCTCTTCAAAAGCAACATTTCGAACTGCTCGAGGCCTACCAGCAATTACCCTGTTCCGTTCAAATGAACCAACTTCTCTCAGCCGATTGTGAGTTCTTGTGAACACCTTGTCGGAAGGGAGACGGCGGTTTGGAAATGCAGCTGCATACATTCTTCTTGCTTCGGTCGCATTGCCAAGAGCTGCTCCATACATGAAGTGAATATCGGTGTACTCCAGCGAACTAAATTCCATTACAATAATTACATATTTGTGTAGAAGCAACGTAAGAAAATATTGAAACTGGAAATTTAAGATAGAAATAAGACCTAGGAAACGTGAGACTAAGAAATAGGAAGCACTACATCTGGTTCTTTACTTTTAATGAAACAACAATACTTTTACAAGACAAACATTATCATCTGAAAACCATTGTAAAATCATCTGTTTGCCCATATGGAGCCATACCGAGTTTCAAAGCTTCATCTTAAATACATCTGGAATTAAAAAATTAATATTGATCTTTAAATGGTGAAAAGTGGTCATGCATGCAGTACGAAAAAAAATAATTTCTCTGTTATTCTTCGACCAATCTCAATAAATTAGGTATCATTGGAATCGTGAAAAAATTTGCTAACTTTTTTGTCTCTTGTAAATTTTCTGTAAAATGGACGGTTTTCGAGATATTCGCCATCAAAAATTTAAAATGGCCGCCATTTTGAAAAATTTCAACGAAAAATTTTTTTTTTATTTTTTATAGTTGAGTCTTTATAGCATAAATATTCATGCCAAATTTCAGATCAATACAACATTTCGTTCTTGAGATAAAAATTTTTAAGTGAAAAAAACAAAATGGCAGCTATAAGGATAACCGCTTAGTTTTGGACACTTCAAATATGACATTTGTAGTCTCCTAGCATCCAGGTACAATACCCTAAAATTCTCGACACTACTTCTGAAACACCCTGTATATTAAGATTATTCCTATCGTAACGACCTTGGAAAATTTCTTCAAGACATTTATTTTCAAGTTTGTCAATTTTATTTTACTTTTCGCAATAACGTTACGAATTACGATGCTGGGTTGCACCAAGCATCTAGGTGCATTACTAGGTTCATTAGAATTCTAATTCTGGAACAGTATAAAGCTAAGTGGGTATGATCATAATAGTTGATTTGTATATTCATAAAACAGATTTGAATATTCCAACGGTCGTGACCACAGAGACGCGGTAGAGATGTTGTGTAGAGCACAGACGAGGAAAGGAATTGTAGAATTGAACTTGAATGGAATTTATTTTTTATTTTTATTGAACATTTAATATATATTTGATAGCTGTTAAATTTATTATGATATGATGAAATTTATTTCAATTTAATTAAACAGTTGGTGTAGAGTTGATAGCTATGGTACTATTGCTGTCTGTTGAGACCAGGACTGGAAGCAGCTCCAAGCACCCAAATAAAAGCCAATTCTTTCGTCTTGACATCTATGGAGGGGGCTGTGGGAGGGAGGGTGGCAAGGACTTTGACTTTGAAGCATTGGTCAAAGTTCTAGTTGTGCTCAGAGCCATGGGTAGGGATGAGTAGGGAAGTATTATTTTTAAAGGAAGCCCTGTAATTGTTGATCCGGAGGTTTAGGGCGGTGGTGGTTTCACCTATGTAGAAGGCAGGACAGAAATTGCAGGAAAGGAGGTAGTTGCAATTTTTGGAGATGCAATTACTGGATTGATGGATTTGGTGGGTGTAGTTGGTGATAGGACTGGTAAAGGAGATGGAAGAATCAGTGATAGGACAGGTTTTACAGCGGGGGCATTTGCAAGGTAGGGCACCAGGTGGAGTTGGGAATTCATCAGAGGTGAGTGATTTGTTTTTACTGAAAATTTTCTTGAGGTTGCTTATAAATGAGGGTGGGTGGTTGCTGGAAAAGGTGTTTGATAGAGGGATTGGAGGAGACGACATGGAACAGATCTTTAAGGACAGGTTTGAGGTTTTCAATTCCAGGGATGTAGGTGGTACAGAGCTTTGGAGTTTGTGGGAATTTCTTGTGGTTGGATTGGTGCCAGTTTTGGAGGAGATTTGTTTCTGTAACAAACTTTCAGGATAGTTACATTTCAGGAGAGATTGGTGGAGTTTTTTGAGGTACTGGTCAAGATGGTGGGGATCACTGCAAATTTTTTGGCCTCGGATTGAGAGGGAACGTGGGAGGGATCTTTTGATGTGGTAGGGATGGTAACTCTCAAAGTGTAGGAACTGTTGAGTGTGGGTGGAATTGGTGAAAGTATTGGTGGATAAGGTATTGGAGTTGGAAAGGATTACATTGTCATCTGGGAAGTTGATGGAGGATTCAGAAATATTCCAGGTGGAGGAGACAGAGTAGTTGGAGTTGAGTAGATTGAGGAAGTGGGAGAGGGTATCATGTCCATGAGGCCATATGAGGAATATGTCGTCAATGAAACGGAGCCATATCAGGGGGGATAGGGAGAGGGTATCATGTCCATGAGGCCATATGAGGAATATGTCGTCAATGAAACGGAGCCATATCAGGGGGGATAGGGTTTGTTTGGAAAGGAAATCCTGTTCAAGTAGGCCCATGAATAGGTTTGCATAGGATGGTGCCATCCTGGTGCCCATGGCTGTACCCTGGGTTTGAAGATAATATTTATCAATATAATATTTATCCTATATTCAAACCTGAAGGCATTGCTTATGAGCACCAGTTTGGCAAGGTTTACTATGAGGGTGGTTGAAGGGGTGAAGGATGTGGGTCGCGAGGAAAGGAAATGCTCAAGGGATATATATATATATATATATATATATATATAATATATATATATATATAAATTAAAACAGGAGACACGATATAAATAGATTGAAAACACTTAAAAACTTACATTAGAAATGGGGGAAATTTTCGGAGACTGAGTCTCCTTTCTCAACCGAGCACAGATGGGGATGTGAGTCTGTGCTCGGTTGAGAAAGGAGACTCAGTCTCCGAAAATTTCCCCCATTTCTAATGTAAGTTTTCAAGTGTTTTCAATCTATTTATATCGTGTCTCCTGTTTTAATTTATATTACAAACTTTAAAGTGTCTTCTGTTATGTGCTATATATATATATATTATATATATATATATATATATATATATATAATATATATATATATATGAGATTGTCTGTGTGTTTGTTTGTGAGTTTGTTCCCTATAGACTTAAAAACTACTTGACAGAACGGCATGGAACTTTGGGAATATGTTGTGTAAATATTGGGGATGGTTTCTGTCCAGACATTTTAAAAGGGAGGCTAATAAAAATAATTTATTAATCCATTTTACAGACCTATGTTTCCGTACTTGCCGGCTAAGCGGCTAACGTAGAACGGGAAGATGATCATGATTCATGTTGTGATTATCATGTTGTGATAATATAATTTAGCATCTAAAGATACCTGTAATAAACAGGTCATCTCCGTGCTTAATACGGTAGTTTGGAGTTGAAGTGTAGTTGATTGGTACCAGCAGTAGATAAAAGACCTATAGAAAATCAGCAGTCCTCTGTCATTGAGAAACTAGAAAATGTTGGAAAAAATTATTCACCTAATGAAAGAGAGTTGTTCATATTGCATTATTAATTACTGAAGAATGAAAGAATAATTTACAATTTGTTTTGAATTTAGCTTAGCTGATATTCATCCTAAAAGGAAAGATGGAAAGAATCAACAAGAATGAACGCATCAAATTCATCTTTGAAACACTGACAACCTATATATATATTTTAATTCAACACTACTGATAGATTGATTGTCTACCAATAGATTGAGAAGAATATGTTTTCGGAATAATAAATGCTGTATGACTGTATTGAATACAACATATTCAATATTAAAGTGACCTCAATCGGATAGTCAACAGTGAAAATGTTTTCACAAGTTTTCAATCGAGTTTTCCATACACTTGTTTTCGACAAATCCATTAAAGCAGCTGTCCTCTCAGTTTTTCTCAGATACAGTAAGTAAAGCCCCGCACACACACACACACATCGATTATTGTTCGAACGGTATTTTGCCGTCCTTATAAATCCTATCAGATTAAACAGATGATGTTGGCAAGTTCCGTTTAATCTGATAGAATTCATAAGGGCGGCAAAATATCGTACGAACAAAAGAATCGATGTGTGTGTGCGGGGCGTGAAAGGCCAAGATAAAAGCAGTAAACCATCATTTTAGATGACCTAGACTCCTAGAGGTTTGAGAAAGTAGAATTTCGAATGTAAGAGAATCTTTGGAATTGCAGAGCTTGAGAAAAAGCTAATATGAAGTACTGTTATACAAGCAATCAATTTGAAGATTGAAACTTGCTCAACATAAATACAACATCAAAAGAGGATTGGAAGCTATTTTAAACATCGAGTCAAGCCAACGAGTTCTTTCTTTGAAATTGATTATACTGAAGAGAACGTTTTTGTCAATTGGAACAGGAAATTCTCTCTCTTTCAGCCGAATAAACTGGAATCAAAATAAACACCTTCAAATAGGATTTCAGAAAACTCGAATAGTAATTCGACAGATGACAACCATCAAAGCACTCTTTTGAAGCGATGTGATAACTCGCCAAGACACTCCCAACTATACTTTGCCAAAATACACTATTGGATATCTCAAGTTTTAGGTACAGCTTGAAAGGAGTTTTTCATTATTCACCAACAAGGTTTCAATCGACCTTATTCAAGTGACAGATTTTCCAACATATTCACAATATACCAAATTGGCTAATTTCAAGGTCTACCATTTTTCTTTTACTGCACTGATAAGCCATGTTTATAATTGAATGAACATTCAAATGAGGAACAATGAAGTTTGAGCTATAACATGTATTGTAGTAGCTGTAAACGTAAACTATCAACGGAAGAAAATAACGATGATTCAATAGATAAGTTATTTTGGCAATTGAATATTACTTTGTTTATATTAATCCACGACTAGCAGCCAGTATCCTCAGAAATTTCCATCTGTAATTTAGTTCCACGCCAAAGGCCTTAAGATGATGTTCGTTCGTTTCACACAAGACTGATTAATTGTTACAAGAATGAACACGAACAAAACCAATCCTACTAACAAAGACAAATAGATTTAGACAGAATAGATTAGACAGAAAGCAGTGCTGGGAAAGCAGAGCAGAGCAGACTAGGATCGGTCTGAGAATAATGAAATGAGAAGGGTCATTATAAAGACCCCGGACGTAATTTTAACGGAGGATTTCGGAACAAGCAGTGAAACAGGGGCTGTCGGCTGGGTAGAGGGGGAAGGGCTTTTATAATGATTCGGGACAATTTTAAACAATACAATCGAGCTCTGCTTGAGAGAGACCCGCACAATGAAAGCACTTGTCATGTAATGAAACCGGACAGACTGAACCGGACAGATAGCGCAACTGGACAAAGATCTCATTATTTAGTGAATGAATCAGGAGAGTAAGACAAATATAGAAGAATAACAAGAATAAAATTATCAATAATATTTCCCGACATACTAGGTTCCGGATTTTGAAAATCTAGTACTTACTCCTATTTCCTTTACTAACACAAATATTTAATCAATTCAATGGAACTTTGGAACAATGGAACTTTGTACTGTGGAATGTAAAACCATGCTATTTTGAGGTACCAGGGGGAAAGGTTTCTATCTATATGAGAGAGGATCAAAGTGTGACTGACTAATATATCAACATTTTTTTTGAGGAAATTTTAATAGAAAGTAAGGTTAAATGGGGGGGGGGGAACTGACAGAGACAAAGAAACGCTACTTGCTTATCGCGTGTCGAACAGTAATCCAGAAGCACGGCTTTTGTCTGAAAATACCCGACCGTTATGGAAATTCTGAATCGATATGGAAAGCGTGGCGTATGTATATTACAGGCCAAGGTGGTCGACTGGCTTGTTCCAGCGGATAACGCACAATGCAACTTGAGTGAATAAAATTCGGAAACGGATGTGTCGTGGGTTGGGGGCGGTGGGGGTGAAGGGGTTTCAGGCAGAGCAGCTACAGCTGCTTGAGCTTTGATGTTGGGGCCAGCCTTGGACTGGAGACAGGAGCTCACTGAGCGCATATCGCCTAGAATTGTCGTAGTCTGCTTGAGCATGCACATCTTCTTCAACCCCCTCACCACAGCTGCGTCATTTACATTCCGGAGATCAAAAACCAAAGCCATTTCACCCTCGGCTGGTCAAAGTCGACCGAAAACTTGACGTGCTCCTCTCCTTTACCCCCCACCACCACATAAGATCATCAGCCTCCTCTTGTACTCGCACTCGGCTGCTGACGCGCAAATCATTCTGTCTCCTACTCCACTGAATCAATTCAAACCAAACGCATTCATAGAATGACTTTAGAAGTCAACCTATTTACACAACTACTATTTTTTTCCTTGATAGTTGCGTTATGCCAAAAAAGAGATTCTGAGCTTCTCCGGAGTGAGGACACATTATATGAAGGAGCGTACAGACTTTTGCGCAACGAATACGAGCATTTCACTTTTCATCAGCTGATAGACTGCTCCCAGAAAATGATTGAATCAGAAGTACAGTATCACAATTGGATACACAGTTTGGTGGTGCAGTGGACAATGAATGCCAAAATTAGAAGGTCACCTCCAATTCAAGCTCAAAAATATCTGAAGAATTCTCTCGGGTCGCCGGAATTCCGCCTGCCCAGAAAACCACCACTCACCAGAAAAATGGTCGGTTTTTACGGACGCACCAAAGTGGAATAGTGAAAGACAAACTGGGTCTATTCCTATTTTACATCTATCATTTTTTGGCAGCACTGAACCTGTATCCCTCTTAGTTTGTAATAGTTTAACATAAAAAAGACTGACAAGTGAATAAGTCTATTAAAAGTATTCATTATAGGAGTTATTATTAGTTTTAGTAATATTCTTGTATTGGGGAATTCCATCTTATTCAGGGAATCAAATTTATGAGAACATAATGTTATTATCATTCCCTCTAGTATCTAACTGTATTAAAAACAAAACTAAGATACTTATAGACTCAGATATAATATGTTCAGATCAGACAAGGTGATCAATTTGCGTTATCTATGTTATAGGGTTAGTTTTAATATTGTTAAATATCATCATCCTGGCTTTACTCAGCTGAAAAATTCTATTGACCGAACCGTTGACTGCTTGACCAGTTACTCGAAATTAATATTTGAATAAAATAAAAGTCGTCTCAAATTTTGACATTCAATAACTTTTTCATGTGTGTACCGAATTTGATGATTTTGTTTAGTTGTGTTCATTATTTCAGGACCAGGTTTATGACTTATCAAAGTTATAATCCGACTTCAGGACTCTTTCCTTCAGTCCTTCAAAGTTTACATGTAATCCTTATGGGAGAAGATTTGTAAGCTGGCAACACACAGAAATAAAAATCAGCTGTTATAATAATTGCGTTATCCAACAGCCGTCGGTAGATAGTAGGACAAGAGTGTAATGCTGCTCCAAAACCGTCCATGTATTTTATTCTAAATGCTCTGACTAAAAACAAAATACTGTTGTGTCATTCCAGTAGTTGTGTAACCATCCAGTAATTCCATCCATCTGAATGTGTAAACATTAGTGTTGCCATCATAATGCATAATACGATGATAGTTGATTGAAGTGAATAAAAGCGTTTGCTTCTTTTTGATAGCATGTTTGTAGTTTAGTAGGCCTAGATATTGGTATGGAAAATATTGGACAGTGCTTCTCAAAAGTTGTGAAAGTTGTAAAAGTGTAAAGTGTAATTCAATTTATTTCAAAAAACCAAAACACAATAGAATAGAGTTTACATGACATGATAGCAGACTTCAATGTGGAAATATATTTATTATATTAATATAAAATCTATCAGAAATAATTTTACTAAAAAAATAATTTGTAAAAGTTAATATCACCCGAAGCGGTTAGGGTTATTACATATTTTAGTTATTAGTCACATAAATATTCAGTTACTTATTTAGACTTTAATCGATCTGTTTTTTCCAATTTTCTCTCTACTGATTCACAAAATTTTAATTCTTAGTAATGCCATGGTAAGAACGACGTCCAAAGTTGGCGGTACAAAGTTCGCCAGGCCAATATATATATAATATTGAAATAAAATTCTTATTTATATTTTGAAAGAGTATGGATACTTTCATAAATTTAGCATTTATATACCAGTGAGTTTTGAATCAGTTACAGCTAACGGTACCACTTTATAGATAACCACGTTTTGAAAGATCTCTCTCCATGTGTGTGAAGCGACAAGCTGGATCGAAAAAAGACCTAGTTTGTCTTCGTCCCAGTTTGACGAAATAGCCCAATTTGTCTCTTTTTTGGGTTGTGGTGGTTCTCTGCGACCCCGTTCTCTCTACAGTATACAGTAATATTAAAAGGCCCGTATACAGTAATATTAACTGTAGCAGTAATATATAAATAAGGCCCGAATGATGTGTATTCCCACAAAAAACTAATAGTCCAGTCAATATAGACATAAAAAAGGGGTGTGCTAGCAATTTATATAGTAGTCTGCAAGAAAAATGAGTTTCAGTCAATTATAATGAAATGATGGGAAGTTGTACCATAGAGAAACAATATCGTAAGTATGCTATTATTTATGCTATTGTTTTTCTATGGTTGTACTGTTTATCAATGAAGACAGACCTACCCACAGGAGTACAACACTCTACTTACATTCAACGAATTGACAAGGATAAATTAATAAGGAGGTGATACGTGATACGTAACCAAGACTCACGTTTTTTTCTCACTCTTCTCTACGCTAATAAAAGAGAATTCTTTTGTGATTGACAATCCAGTATACCATGAAAGTAACACGGCTACGAAATAGTCAGAATGGAGTAATATGATAAAATTCGAATAATATATAGTAGCACAGAGGTGCAATAAGAATAAAAACGGATAGGGTCTCAACAAAAGCAATTGGCTGAAAAGTGTTATGAACTGGTGTGCGTGCTTGTCTCAATAGCACGTTGATGTTATTCGATTGACCTTTAAAAGAAAAGTACATCGGAAATTAGAGATACAGTTTACAGTTAAGCTGTCAACAATGACTTCATGAGAGTTGTAACTACTTTGAATACATTACTTTTGAACACTGCTCTAGTAGATAATTATTCCTTTGTCGGAGCAATTTCTAAACTGCATTGTCATATGTCACATGCACTGCAAATTATTCACTAGCCGTATTGAGTTGAAGTGAAATGTACCGTGACAATAACACAGCACACTAGACATATGAATTATTACGTTTTGGGCATTTTAAGACATGCAAATATCATATTGTGATATAACGAACAACAATTTATTGTACCTTAAGTGCGCTATGGAATGTAATCAATTTGTCAGGTACAGAATTAAAGATAAAATACAGTAGAACATGTAATTTTTGTTGAGTTTCTCTCCATAGAAAATGATCTACACGAAGTAGAGAAATGTTGAATACATGACAATAATATTGTAAAATTATCTAGGAATGGATTGATCAACTGCATACTATAAAACACGTCAGGATATGTACATAAAATTTTCTTAACATTTCAGAGCTGTGCAAACGTACGATTGTTGCAGCTTGAGTTGTAACATTTTTAAAACTGTGGATTAATGTCTTCACGCATTTCTATTACTGAGGCGAAACAGTTTCAACACCAATCACTCCAAGTGGAGCAATTGTTCGACTAAGGTCTTTTGGACCAGTATTCGTAACGGACCATTTATTTTACGGGAAACTACTGATTATCAAGTCGTTATAGTTCAATTATCGAAAGTAGAAGCATTGCAATGTAGACCAAACCAATCACTGAATTGGGAAATATTTCATAACATTAGAACATAAGAAAATTATTGAAGGCAATCCAAGTGTTTATATTTATACCCGATGTGTAGGTGAGGAAGTAAGATGAACTTGAGAGTGAATGATGCTGGTGAAGACAGCAAGAAGAAAATAGAGGTACAGCAGTGAGCAGTGGAAGGAATTAGGTGCGTAGCATAGCATAGCATAGCTGGTGTTGCGGTGGAAGCTATTTGTCGGAAGTTATGGTCTAGCGCTCAATAATGAAGCCTCTGGACTCAAGTTGGTCAATGCTTAATACCTAATGCCTGGTGAGCATCATCAGGCAGCTCGGATGTCCGAAGCAAGGGCTTCCGGCATTTGCTCAACATCAAAGGCTTGATCCCGATCCCGATTAGCGAGCAGGGAGGCCAGCCAGTCCCAGTGGTCGCTCAACTCACCTAATTCGCATCATCGCTAAACGTCCTTCCAAGAACTCACACTTGAAGGGGACAAACTTCACAAAAAACAATACAGCACTCACAAACTACAAATTGAGGATGATTTATTTGATCCAACATAGAAATTATGAGTTCAGAAAAACTGAGTACATGATTAGGCTAAGTTAATTTTCCCTTGCATGAAACTTTGGATGGAAAATCATAGAAATGATTCGTTTGATATCAACTGTGAAACTTGGATGAAGAGAAAAAGAGCTCTGTATATTAGTGGTGATTCGGTATTCTATGCTCAATCATGATAATTATTGTGTTTCCCATCTATAAAATGATGATTTGCATAACTATTACTTATTTTTCCATGGAATGCAACATTAATTTTTAATGCCACTTGTGGTGTGAATGCTTTCCAATTATAGAAAGTGAAAAGAAAATCATTGACGTGAAGGGCACAAACACTTAACAATTTTTTTCATACAAAAATGTTGAATTTTCTCCATGCATTTCAATAATTATTATTTAGAACATCAGGATGAGAAGATGAAGGCCGCAAACTAAGGTTTAAAATTGTGGAAATGCGTGAGTTGATAAGTATTAAACGTTTTTTAATTGTTACTTCGGTATACGGATATTAGGACAGCGATGAATCGTACTCCTTCCTTCATTTACTCAAGAAAAATATTAAATTCTGAGGATATGAGGTACACATGAAACGTGTTCTTTTTCGGATTGAGTGTGAGTAGAATTATTAACACGGTAAGTTGAAACCTCGTAGATTTTCAAGATGAGTACACTCGTTGGTCCAGATTTAATGAAAAAATGTTCGGAAAGGCAAGTGGACCGAGTTATTACCAAAGACTAGAATTCAGCTTGGCATCGTAAGAGTATTTGATTTTAAAATGTGCCTCACGCGCACACCCTTGACTCATCAGCACTTGACGAACTCCAGCTAGCCTTGTTAATTAAATGGGTCTTCCGTTCCATGACTACTGTCTGTCATCAATTAATCTAGCCTCTCCCCTACATCTACCACCAAGGAATGCATACTCATACACTCACACTCATCCACAATGTTTCTTCCTTTTCATTTACTAACACTCTCACATCTAACTCCGGTTTTCAGTCCAAACATGTATTATATACTACACGTTTTCATCAATAATATCAATTTCTTACTTACATATTTTTTATTTTTCCTTTGTATTATTATTATTGTTATTTCATCATATAAAACCGTATTTGATGAACACAGCTCAAACGGTGTACGACATGTCAAACATATAAAATAAATGGTTTCCCTCCATTGAGGGAAAGTTTTTCATTTTACAAAATCGTCTGAATGATTTTATTATCTCTAGTATTTCAATGAGAAGATCGCATAACATTCTCTTAATGAATACGGGTAGCGCATTCAGTCAGTGTATCTTTGAGAGATGTATAAAATTTACCAAGCCTGTCAACACTCTTAAGTTCGTCCGTCAAGCAGTTGAAAATTCTGAGCCCAACATAATGTGGTCCCCCCTCCAATAGCGAAAGTCTATGAGTGGGGTACTGGAGGGTAAACATTTTATGTCTTGTAGGGTATCTGTGTGAAATATTATCCTCCTTGAATTTCTGCTTATTACTGTAAACAAAAGATGCAATATCCAAAAAATAAATGGCTGGAATTGTTAATAACTTGAGTTTTTTGAAAATTGGCATACATGAAACCCTAGATTCGGCTCCCTCAATAACCCTGATTGCTTTCTTTTGTTTACGAAACATATTCTGAAGGTTTATTTGGCTGCTACCCCAGAATAAGATACTGCATCTCATGTGAGACATGAAATAGCCATGATAGACAGTTAGTGCTGTTTTTCTATCTGCCACTCTGACTATTGTTTTCAAGGCAAAAATAGCACGGGAAAATTTCACATCCAATGCTTTCACGTGGCTATGCAACTTAACATTTCCCTGCAGGTCAACACCAAGAAATCTAATCATCTCAGCAGCGCAACATTCCTCTCCTGTTGCTGAATAATGAGTATGTGCGAAACTTCCAGAGCCCCCAGTAGAAAATTTGAGATGATGGGTTTTATTCAAATTTAATTTTAGAAGATAACAACTGAACCAATGGCTAAGCTGGTTAAGCGCCTGCACTGATTTCCGCTGGACTTTATCATCATCTTTACCCTTCATAATCACAGTGGTATCATTTGCATAGAGAATGAGGTCAGAGCCAATATATGAGGCAGGTTATTAATAAAAATATTGATAAGGACAGGACCCAAGATTGACCCCTGAGGAACCCCGCATATATTTATTTTCCAATCAGATGTCTCTACCCCGCCACAGAATAGGTACAGAAAGAAAACTTGAAATCAATCGCCTATCTAACCAATGCTTTTTACATGACGCCAATACTAAACACGTCACGTGACCTTAGGAAGTTCCAATCCTGGTCTTCTGATTGGCTCGTGGCAGTGAATGAGATCAATTGATCCGGATCATTAAAGTGATCCGAACCTACCATCAATACTATTACAATGCGGCGCTTCCTAACAAGATGGCGGATTTTAGCGTCAGGGTACTAGCCAAGTTTCCATACTGTAAGTTATGTATACAGTGACCCCGCCACATCCGTTTGTCAGTCTGACTGCCTGAAATCTCCCCGAGAGATATGAATTGTATCTTAAACCCCATTCATAATTTCTTTTCAGTCACCTATTATTTATCTATATATCATTCCCAACTTCGACTGTCATAATCAATCTTCTTCATTTAACTTTTTTCTGAACCTCTAATCGAAATACTAGATGGGTTTGTAGAATATTGTGCAGTTGATGGTCTGCCCTTCAGGTTTCCATATGTCCATATTAATTTCAATTATTGAAATTCTTATGCTTTGATACTCTCAGAACACGGTTACCGATTTTCTCTTATCAATTTGTGGTTTTGATTTTTTGGTGGAGGATAAAGTAAAATTTCATTTTTATAAGTAACTTCTCTCCTGATATTTTTCATATTCCCATCTTCACTCCGTATTTTTTATAAATACTTTTTCTGTCTACAGGTTTATATTTTCTCTCGAATGGTCTCAAAATTTTCCCATTACTAACTACATCTCTCAGTTTTCACTCTCACTGTTTCCAACAACCAGTTTTCTTCCCCTCCTTCTTTTAAACCAATCTGTTTTCATTTTCTCCCAGCCTTATTCCATTTTTCCTCTTCTGCTTGCGCGCGAGACAAATAGTGGAGTAGAGAGCCTAAATACAACAAACGATTGAGGCTGAGCGAGGTCTGTGAGTGTTCTCATCTCATGACACCTAATCGCCGGAGTTAGCGGATGAATAACAGCGGACGTGGTTAAGCAGAATAAATAGTGAGGAGTGAGTGGGATTGGACACCAAGAATGGATTTGACGTAGAATAACTCTCCAGCCACTCTATTTAACTTGAACTAAATTCCTTCCACCAGAAACAAATTACTCCTGAAAATCTGTTTCCCAACCGCGTTCCACAGGGAGCCAGATTAACAATGTTTAAAACACCAACAACGTGGAAATGACGTCTAACTTGTAACCCCACTTCCAGCTCTATTTCCGCCGCAATGCTCAATTCGCAATCTCAATGTTTTGCTCAAATAACGCTCAACCATTCACTTCTGATAACAAACTACAAATTACACAAGCGACAAGCTTTGTTTTCCAACTCCTAGCTCTGATAGGAGCAGTAATACCAGAAGCGTTATCCATTTATTGGAAAGAATGAATAGATCTAATGAACTAAATAGCACCACCATAATAAACTAATATGATATAGACTGTATCGAGTTAGGCTATATGCAGGTGAGAAAATAACTCAATTATGATATTTGTAATTCAGATACAAATATCTGATGAGGATAATTTTTGAAATAATATAATAAAACAGAACTGATTGCTGGACAAACGTGTGAGTTCCCAGGGCAGACAACGTAAAAAATGGGTAGCCTATATCAGTAGAATATACCTAAAGAATAGAGAAGTTTGAAGTCGCATCAGGGAACTTTACTAATCCTTGAAGGAAAACGAGAACTGATTTTAGCATTGTTCATCAGTTTCTTAGTATCCAATGTTGGCTTTGAATCCTAGGCTACCCAAATTCACTAACGAAAAGTAATATCAACTGTAATGGATAATAGAAATTATGGATTTATCCGCCAACTTACTAGAAAGTTCAAATTTAGAATTTCTAGTGAGTCTTGAATAGTGGGAGTGAGTGGTATTTAAGGGAATGATGGCTGACGTGATGATACAGTTGAGCATGGAACAGAGGAGATTTGAATTTTAAAACCCAACAGTTCGTCGGTGTTGTTTGGCCGATCAAATGCGATAAGAGTTGAGTGAGGGTTGATTCAATGACGAGGTGGGTATCAATTTCCATAATTCGCCTCCAAACGATGTTTCGCAGTGCGCAATTATTTTATATTTGAATGACATTCGTGTTTACTGTAATATGATTATGCCGCCCTTATGTTTTATTAATCAGAGTACTCATGTTCTGACGGCACTTTCTGCCCTATCGGCCCTCCCTCCCCCTATCCCATTTGACTCAGCGCATATGTAAATGTGATAAGTTTGAACTTCGCGGCCGTGCATTAAATTTCCCCTACCCTTCCCCCCCACCACGTAGACCAACACCGATCAATCCTGCAACCTATCGTGATCTCTGACACGTGAAGCCGCAAAACAGAAATGGAAAGGGGTACCGAGTCATAACACTGTATGGAAGGTTGAGTATGGAGTATGGACCCCGTGGCCCACTTTTTAACAAGTTTCAGAGACAACTTCAGCTTAGCAATGTGATGATGTAAGCTCACAACTATGTGCACGCTATGAACACGCTAATGAATATTGTACATAAAATTTATGAATACGTCTCGTTCTAACCAGAACACAACACAACGTTAGACACATGTCGTCATAAATGAGATCGCTTGACTCATTTCGAAGCTTACACCATCATAAAAATGATATCTAATTGAGAATCAAATCGATCGTTGTTACCTTTTATGGACTAAAGGTGGAGTTTTAATTGTTATGGTACCTATATTATGAAGTATCCACAATACACAGAATACCAGCTGCTTTCTATATACTCTAATATTGTAATTGATACATGTTGTAATAACGTTTTGTTTATTACATGCCATTTTGTTCATAAAAAGCCTATCATTATGAAAAAGGCTTTGCAGTATTTTAAGCCAAGAAGTCAATTGAATTAGTTAAGTTGAAATTTTACAATGACTCAGAATAATGCATTATTTTATTGCATCATACAGTATTCTAATGTCTGACTCTATTAAGCCCAATAGGTCAACGTGTAACTAACTATACTCTTGTATTTTCTTCAATGCACTAGAATGGAGACTATAATAATTTCAGATTAAACCAAGCCACTAATAATTCTCTAAGGAGTTCAGTATTTTATATAATTAATAATAATAATAATGAATAAATTTATTTCCTTAAAAAAATACAAAAAGCAATTACAAAAATAAAAAGTACAAAATATCTAAAATACAATACAATAGGTCTGTAAAAAAATATGGAATTTTATTCCATTGGAAATAGAACTGATCTTGAATGATATACCCCTTTTGAGTTAAGAAGCAATAATAATTGATTTTTTGTATGCTATAACGTCTACAAGAGAGAGCATGTACTGTAACTCTTGTAACACCTAAAAGACTAATGTGAAGATGCGCCAGACTGATGTGTTAGCAGGAGAGTGATGGAGAGTTTAAGAAAAGAGTATCTTCGATTTACGTATTATTGGGGTTTATAATCTTAAAATCCCAATTTAGAAATATCCATTACTACTTCAACCTATTTTTATTAAATAAATTGAAATTGGTTCCATATTTTTATATTTTAAAAGGTTCATTATATTTCATAATTGCTCCGAATAATTCAATCAATTAATAGCATTGAAAGGCCTGAGGTAAGACATGTGGTGGCTATGGAATATGCGGGAAAACTTGGCAATATATATATATATATATATATATATATATATATATATATATTAATGGTCAACTCAACGCTATATATAGTCCTCATAAAACCGGCTGACACGATACGAAAACGACGTATATGCGTTATCTCTCATTCACATATGAAGCACGTTCAGTTCTCAGCACACCATCATACGGCACGACCCGACACATACCCGACAAACTGATGAGCTTTTTCTTCACCACACTTCCGAGATGTGACGTCACACTCAATTGCCAAATCAAGGAAGGGAATAGGATAGGTGGTGAATAGAATTTTCATATTTTATTTTATTTCGAATTACTTTAATTTTTCAATAATTTGGAAAATATTATCATCTTTAGAATATTTTTGTTTGGGCCGATCAATCTATCAGTTGTATTGAAAGAGCGCTCTCTGTTATCGGCAATAGGAGATAATGAACTCAGAGATTGGCGCCTTCTTTCAAAATTCTTTTGATTAATGCTGTTTCTATTTTTATTGGAAAATATGCCGTGACAGTATCAATAACATTCTCTATTCTCAATGATAATTGCATGAGCATACAAAAAATAAAAGAATATTTCCCATTTTTGTATCTAACAATAATCTGAAGCAAAAAGCAGAAATAGTCTGATTCTATAATATGATGAGACATTTTTTTGAGCCCATTTACCCATAGAGAATTTCACATTGTTCCTCCGCACACTTAAGAATACTGTTGGGATAATTTAGTCAAATATTCTTGTTGTGAATAAAAGTTGACTCTAAACTCAGGTCCTAGGATGGTTTGTAATGATGATTGTTCTCCAAACGTTTCAATGAGTTATGAATAGTTTTTTATCCCCTAATTAAACGATTATACACAGTTACATTTGCAATAAGTATTCTCTTACTGGATGGGGAACTTATGTTGTCCTCATGGACAAAATTTATATATTTCATGGACAAAATCAGTACAAAATATTCCATACATCTTAACAGGAGAATGAATGACAGTAAAATAAGCTTTTTATCAACTAGTTACAGTACTTACTATGGAACCGGTTATACTCCTACGTTATTGTTCAGCATCTTACCTGAAAAATGAAATTCAATTAACTTACTTCTCAACAAAAAAGTGCACAAGATATATATGATTAAAGTGTATAGAGATAATAAATTATTGAAATGTCTTTTTTATACTTACTTCAGGCAGTAGCAGATATGCTGTAGAGCCTACTAAATCTAATCGAATATAAACATTGTAGATGAAAATAGTTAGATTTTGTCATCAACCTCAATACAAACCATGATCGATTTACAATTACTTTTTCATTCTTCATTTCTTTAATTGTGTCAATAATGTAGTAATGTACTGAACCATCACATCATATTTTTAAGTTGTTGATACAGCGAGTTCTCTACCAATGACATTTCCAAAAAAATATAAACAACCTACAATTATTATTTTTCCCCACACGATAAAAAACAAAATCCTCTTATCTGAGTGCTGCTAATCATAAAACAAAAATGATTCAGCAGCAGGTGAAAATCAAGGCAACAAATAATTATCACCCGAAAAAGATTGTGATAACGCTCTCAAACAATATAAAAAAAAAACAATAGCAGTGGCTGAAAAAATTACAATTTCCGCTTTGATCTTGTTAACATTACGGTCATTTATACAGCGCGGCTATTCGAAGAGGGGGAAGGAAAGAAGTGTATCAGTAGAGCAAGCCCGCCAGTCGAACCGTGAATAAAGCATTATGCTGGGAAAAAGGTAACTTTTGTTTGACAACTGCGTATAATTAGCATTTTCCTGTTACGTATTCGATAGGTAAAAAAGGTTGGTTTGAATAGGTAATGCGCTGGGCCGAGCAGTGGCCGAATCAAATAACACAATCATCGTTAATACAAAAGAGTACTGTGAAAGTTTCACAGTATGGAAATAGCGTACAAATAGTTGGTCGGTAGTGCGCAACGTCTGTTTTACATTAGATTTTCTCTCTCACCCACCCACCCCATCAGGCATCAAATCTCAAACAGGAAACGTAATTAGGGAATGAACGAAAGACTATCGGCGAATGCTATCTGCCGCGGCTCCCCTCCCTTCCGCCACCCTACACAACCCAATGCAAACCAACAACGACTTCCTCTCCAAATCCTCCGGAAGCGACGAAGTAAAATCTTCAAACAGCCGGGCGGCCAGTTGATAACTGCCACTGCATTCGCGCACCCTGGGGCACACGACAATCCGGACACACATCACGACACTTTAAATTACTCCAGCCTCAACTAAATGTACACTAGAGTGTTTGCCAACTGCAATATTATCAATTTTTAATTATTAATTTTCACCAAATTCAACTGGAAAACCAAAAAATCGTTTCAAGCTGAAACTGCATTCACTTTGTTCAAATCATGCAATATGTAACTGCCCAGAAATAGAAAAAGTAAATAATACTAAATATCTTGGAGAAATAATAGATGAAAACTTGAAATGACAATCCCACATATGTGATCTGTGTAAAAAACTGAAATATATATAAATAAATAAATAAATATATATATATATATATATATATATATATATATATATATATATATATATATATATATATATATATATATATAATAAATTCTATAATCTAAACAAAATGTTGAATATGACTAACTTGAAAACAGTTTATTATGCCATAGCCCAATCAGTTTTCCAATATGGATTAGTGATATGGGGTGCTGCATAATTATGATGTACACATGGAAAATCTTTTCATCATTCAAAAAAATATAATAAAAACTATCTTAAAAAATCTGGTGTGGGGCACTCACACAACTTTCCTTGCCGTTACTAAAATAATTGATTACCTGACGCTAGTGTTCCCGCGCATCTAAAGTCTACTAATTCAAATATCTAAGCCAGCTGGTGTCAGGACAATAACGCTGGAGACAAACGAAGTCTGCTATCTCTTCATAGTGAATGATTTCATAGAATCAACTGTTGCCAACACTTTGCAATTGAAATAATCACATTTTATCAAATTTCGAGTTTATTTTCAATTTTAGGTGAAAATGTTACTGAACATTAAATGTAGAGATTTTCATGTTCAACCTTTTCACCTAAAATTTTCTGTTTAAATTGTATCTGAAGCCTGATAATTGGGAATCTAAAATCAAACTTTGCATAGTTGAAGCGGAGCTCCTGAAATTTTTACTGATATGGGACTTGTGGAAGTTGATAGAGCTTATCAATGACTATTTTAGGTATAAATTTAATCAAAATCGTTGGAGCTGTTTTCGAGAAAATCGCGAAAAACCCTGTTTTTGACGACATTTTCGTCATTTTAGCCGCCATCTTGAATTGCATTTGATCGAGAATGTTCGTGTCGGATCCTTATAGTGTAAGGACCTTAAGTTCCAAATTTCAAGTCGTTCTGTTAATTGGGAGATGAGATATCGTGTGCACAGACGCACATACACTCATACACTCATACACACACACACACACACACACACACACACACACACACACACACACACACACACACACACACACACACACACACACATACATACAGACCAATACCCAAAAACCACTTTTTTGGACTCAGGGGACCTTGAAACGTATAGAAATTTAGAAATTGGGGTACCTTAATTTTTTTCGGAAAGCAATACTTTCCTTACCTATGGTAATAGGGCAAGGAAAGTAATAAACCATGGTTATACCCAACTAATCTAGTTTTCCTGGATTATGATGTTTCTACCGTGAGACAACTATATGTCAGTCTCAATAAATTATTTGGTGAAAAATAAAAATATCTTCCCAAAGCTGATCAAGAAAAATTATCATTTCAGAGAAATATCAAGTTTATTCTACAAGACATTCATTGATCAGAAGGCAGCTTATTTACACAAGAAGTGAACTGATCAATGAAATACCTTTTGATTTGGATTTCAGAATTAGTAGAAAGAGCGTGAAAGAGTGGATTAAGAGAGAATATTCTTTACATTAAATATAGCGATTTAATACAATTTCATTTCCTTTATTTTTAATTCATAGTGTTTTCTCTGCACAATGTTTGTTGTTTTTTTTTTTTTACTGTTCCAAAGATTCTACTGTAATTATTAGTTTGAATTTGAACCTAAATTTTCTGCATCATTTCGAAATCTTATGTTTTTATTTTACTGTTTTGCAACTCTCACCAGCGGGCAAAGAGTTTCTTTTTGCTGGTGATGCCTAGATTTTATATTTCATTTTATTTAAGTACTGTATATGCATGAATAATTACGTTTTCGCCACACTTGGATGTAATGAGCTGGTTTACGTGCATCATATGGAGGCCGAAAGTGATTGTTTTCCGACCAGGCCGGTAAAACTTTACGGCCCTAGGGCTGTAAAATGACCTTGAATAACAGCTGATCGTGTCCGATCTCACAAAAATCATAGAGATAATCTCATAACGACTGTAATAATCTATATTATGTATCGTGAATCGCGGTATCATGTCTATAATATATTTTATAAATTACTGTTTCATAATTTAATATTTATTATTGTGTTTTTGATATCAAACAATAGAATACGATGATATCTCCATAACCTCAACAATATAATGTTGGCTGCATTGTTCATTGTCAGAAAGGTATGTATCGCAAGTATTTAAAAGTGAAGAATCGAATTTGAAATCAAAGTACAATAATTGTATCAATATTTAAAAGTGAGGTAGAGTAATAATTGTTTCTTTTTTATTATCGAATTCCACTTCTTAATGCAATACAATCAACAATAATAATAGGAAAATACAGCAGAGATCTGAAGTTTAAGGTAAGCCTACTGGTGAAACTCAGCCTTGACTGAAAAATTCCTAGTAATTTTTCCGTAATCCATTATTAAAACTTTTAGATAATTTTTCTTCAATATCAAATCATATAGAGAAAACATTAGGCCCACTCAAGATTGAATCTTCGAATGTTTTCTCTATGATTTAACTATTTTCAGAGCAATATTTTGTTGTGAAAATGCCCGCAAACCGGCTTCAAGTTTGCCGCTATACACTATATTATAGTAGCCTTCATACGTTACCTGACTTACAGGCCCCTACAATCAACAATACCCAATGGCCGAGAGCGTAAAGGCGTATTACATCAGAACTCAAAGCTCAGTGAATTACAAACATATGATCTAGGTTCGAACCTCGGTCAATGACATTTTTTTTGTCAATGAATTTCGACTTTTATTAGCTATTTTTTATATTAGTTACTGTAATTTAAATTTCAATCAATTTTTTAGATATATTTTGAGACAAAACTGTGAAATATGCAATTATATTAATTTTTTAATCACATTATTTCAAAATAGTAATGAAAATTCTATTCATCCATCTATCCATGAGATATTGTACCAGGCGCAAAGCGTGAGCTATAAAAATTCAAACAATTATTCGAAATATTAATAGTATAAAAATATTGTCACTATTGTAAATTATTAATTATTAATATTGAAATTAATTGACAGTGAAAGTTGTCATAACCAAGATTCAAACTATCAAAATAGGCTGTTTGAATTTTATTTATTTTTCAATTTCTTATATATTGGGAATTTTTTTTTTGGTGTGGCGAAAAATAGCGTTCGCAACACAGGCAAAAATGTTTTTCCGGCTCTCGAACGCTTCAAGTTCTCGACTTCGTCTCGAACTTGAAAACCGCGATCTCGAGCCGGAAAACGTACATTTTCGACCCTAGGTGCGAAATATACTATTATTTATATTTGTAATGATATGTCATATTATAAAGAGTTTGTAATGTGTCTTGAATATTCTAAATTGGCAATAAAATGAATTGGAATTGCCGAATTGGAATCAACAGTCTCACATCGAAACTTAGTATCCAGTCCTTCGATATCATTCGGTTTGTGTAGACCATTCTCGGAATTTCCTTTTACCTATGCAACATACATATTCATTTCCGAATTCAACAATAACGTGAAAATTCATTGCAAAAAATGTTTTCAAAGAAGCTCATACTATCATTTATAAACAATTGAATCAAATTATATGAATTTCTTTTGTGAAATGCAGATTAGTAGGCCCAAGCATGAGTCGGATATAATGATTCTGTTTACTAGCTGATATTACCGAATGACTTCAAGATATTACCGAATGATTTCAATCAGAGATTATAGAATGTAAATGGTAAAAACTATACTCTCTAGCTTAAAAAAAATCATTGTTATACAGTAATTATCAGTACGTGACAGACAACAAACTTGTTTGATGATTGCAATCAACTCCTAAAATCTCAATTAGTGGTACCCTATAGGCAAAAAATGCTCAAAAGAAGATACATTTGATTTTTTCGGAATGTCCATGAAGGCATTCAGGAATTATTTTCTTCATGTGGGTGGGTAATGTTCCTACTCTTAGTTTTTGCGTTGTTGATTGTTATTTTTCTACCTTTTCATGCCTATATTTTTGTTTAGCTTCTATGATAATATAATCCTGTTAATTATGTTCTTGTTATCTACTTGTTTTGCTGCCTGTATTATTGTTTTTATATAATTATTAGCAGGTAACCCGTGCTTCGCAAGGGTCTATTTTGAAACTTGACGTCATTCAATCTAGAAAAATTGAAAATAGGCCTATAAGAATCCTCGGTTGATTAAGAATTTATATGCAACATTTCAAGTAGATCAGTCCAGTAGTTCAGATGTAATGATGCGTCAAACACAATTTTCCTATCCTTTACACGTGTATACGAGTTCTATAGCCAGTTCTATACTATAATAGAGGGAATGAATTATAATATAGGAATACATTTTGAAAGGTTTTAGATATCGATGTGCGGTTTTCACCATACCTTTTCTCTGGAAATCCTGTATCGGAATCATGTATCATATGACCACCTTTCAATTAAAACAAATAAGTTGGATTCAAAAAGGCGGTTCCAAAATTTGGGGGCGACGGAAAACCTGTTTTTATTATTCGAAACGGATCCCCAATCATACCTATCTTCTAATTTCCCTTTTAAGAGAAATGTTCAGCTGCTTCCATAGAACAACTGGAAGCATGACAAATAATTGAAAACTTGACAAACTGAAAACTTGATGAAATGAAATCTTGAAGAATTGAAAATAGGTCTATGACCATCCTCGGTTAAGCAAGAATCTATATGCAAAATTTCAAGTTAATCAGTCCATTAGTTCAGACGTGATGATGCGTCAAACATAATTTTCCTATACTTTCTTTACACGTGTATACGTGCATAATCCAGTTCTTTCCTTTATTATAGTATAGAAGAAGATAGATGGATGGATGATCATTGTTATTTTATTAAAAGATAGAATAAGCTGAATAGTTTCCCTTTCAGAGGGAGTTTTAGCAACCCACAAAACTCATTTTTCATTAGAAGATATATCGAAAAGGTGCATAGGACCTTATTTTTTGCTCAGCTTGCCAAAATACCCCTCATTTCAATATCGAAATTTTCGACTGACTTTACAGTGAGTCAGTCATTCTATCAGGGCTCGAATAATTTTGAAATTTTAATTAAATACAAGTGGAAGAGAATAAATTCTTTATGTAAATATCAACACCTTTATTCAAAGACATATTAACTGCATGCGTTTTCATATTGCCGATACAGCATTGATGAAACTGAAGACGTTTATTTAGCACTGTCTCAAAAAACTGTTCTAGCTGAAACATTAACAATCCATGCCACGTGTAGGTCTATACATTGCATCAGGAAAACGAAGTTTCAAAACTATCCCCCAGTTGCACGTACGTCGGTTAACGTTTAATCACGTCAAAATGCTATAGGCTACTTTAATTAGCGCTAACCGATGCATTTTAGTTGCACAAAACAGAAATTTCAAGCGATAACGCCGATTATACTAGCCGGTGTAAAAAATTTCAAATTCTGATTAATTAGCACCATTTTAACGGCGATTAGCTGAAATGAAGAAAATTTGGTTGCACAAAGGTAAAAATCGAAAAATAACGCTGGTTGAACTAATCGACGTAAAAAAATTTTAACAGCCCATTCACGGGAAATTAATTCCAACTAATGCCAATTGGGTACCTACTGATAGCTGTTTCCAATAAGTTTTTGGTAAAAAAACTACAGAATTCAAAGTATAAGCAAAATATATGGAAGAATTTCATCCATTAATGAGAAATAAAAGTGTATTTAGCTAATATTATCATTGAAAATTGGGTTCTGATTTTTGAGGTTAGTTTTCGATCTGGTTCGTCTGCAGATAGCACGACACTGGCAACAGACAGAACATTTTCATGGCGCATGCGTAATGAATAATTACCGCTTCAATAACATAACCTCACTATTGTGACATTTGTTCAGAACTTGCACCAGTTATAGAATAATAAAATGAAATATAGAAACATAATGGATTAATAATATAAAATATAGAATAATAATACTATAACTAGTCTAAGGTTCAGAATTATAACATCTGTCGGTTGATAGAATAGAATCATATAGATTAATAATATAAAATATGGAATAATAATTCTATAACTGGTCTAAGGTTCAGAATTATAACATCTGTCGGTTAAACTACAGTGTTGCCGGATTGTGAAACCGTTAAAATCTTGGTTAGCTAACTGGAAAACTTAATTGGGATTAAAAACTAACCGATCTTTCTAGAACAGAAATGAATCCGTAAAACTAACGCTGATTTGTTAATCGGCGTTAATGTCCATATTGTCACGGTGAGATTCGCCAAACAGCTTTGATAAGCAACTTTCTATAATAATAAGCTAAAAATTACAACTACCCACCTTTATTGGCTGTTGAAATAACAACAAAATCTATGATATATTCATTTATTAAGATCCAGATTCACAAACAGTTGTAAATGGTTTTCGAATAACCTATAACAGCATAATGAATGTTTGTTTACAATAAGGGTTAGTTTCTCGATGCAAACTGAGCCGGCTACCTTATCAGTCAGCTGATAACCGGCGTGTCTGTTTCTGATTGTTGACTGCTTGCTCCGATTTTCAATTTTATTATGTTGTTTATTGTACATTCTGACCTGCTGAAAAATCTGCTCATTGTTCCCCTATATTTGTTTTGCTTGTTTTCTCGTTTTTATTTGTAAAATTATTTATTTATTCTATATGGCACACCTGAGCTCATTTCTTCATTTGTAGCCATCCTATTGGTAGATTTGTTTTTCTGACCAGTGATTGGTCATTAACTGGTCATGTGACCTTTTCTTCCCCAAACCTAGCTTCTCAATTTCGGAGAAGAAGGAAGAAAGAGAGAGATTAACTGAGCATTCCAATGGAGAGTCGTTTGTAACTCCTATTGTTAAATTTATGTAAGAGTGCTAAATTCAATTAATGTAGAGTTCCCGTAACGTTAGAATTTAATTTGATAGCCAAGTCTCAGTTAAAAAGAAGTTATTAATTATTATTAAAATCGCGAGCCAAATAATGAAGCCTAATATGATGCCATGCAGCCTGACGAAAGATGCCAGCCATGCAGTGAACAAATCTTCATGAGTGAGTGCGCGTATATTATGGGCCCATATAAATGTGAGTGATTTATAATATCATTATTTCAAAATCTCTTTGACTCAATTTTCTATAGACAAACTGGTATATCGTTTGTAAAAATTCTGATGTTACACTGTCCGAACTTGAGTCGGGCAACCCTTGGGTGAAAGCACTACATGCTAATTTGATAGCCAAGTCTCAGTTAAAAAGAAGTTATTAATTATTATTAAAATCGCGAGCCAAATAATGAAGCCTAATATGATGCCATGCAGCCTGACGAAAGATGCCAGCCATGCAGTGAACAAATCTTCATGAGTGAGTGCGCGTATATTATGGGCCCATATAAATGTGAGTGATTTATAATATCATTATTTCAAAATCTCTTTGACTCAATTTTCTATAGACAAACTGGTATATCGTTTGTAAAAATTCTGATGTTACACTGTCCGAACTTGAGTCGGGCAACCCTTGGGTGAAAGCACTACATGCTAATTTGATAGCCAAGTCTCAGTTAAAAAGAAGTTATTAATTATTATTAAAATCGCGAGCCAAATAATGAAGCCTAATATGATGCCATGCAGCCTGACGAAAGATGCCAGCCATGCAGTGAACAAATCTTCATGAGTGAGTGCGCGTATATTATGGGCCCATATAAATGTGAGTGATTTATAATATCATTATTTCAAAATCTCTTTGACTCAATTTTCTATAGACAAACTGGTATATCGTTTGTAAAAATTCTGATGTTACACTGTCCGAACTTGAGTCGGGCAACCCTTGGGTGAAAGCACTACATGCTAATTTGATAGCCAAGTCTCAGTTAAAAAGAAGTTATTAATTATTATTAAAATCGCGAGCCAAATAATGAAGCCTAATATGATGCCATGCAGCCTGACGAAAGATGCCAGCCATGCAGTGAACAAATCTTCATGAGTGAGTGCGCGTATATTATGGGCCCATATAAATGTGAGTGATTTATAATATCATTATTTCAAAATCTCTTTGACTCAATTTTCTATAGACAAACTGGTATATCGATTGTAAAAATTCTGATGTTACACTGTCCGAACTTGAGTCGGGCAACCCTTGGGTGAAAGCACTACATGCTCATCCTTAATAAATTTATAAACTTGAAAGAACTTTTTAAAATTCAAATTATATTGTTTATGGGCTTAACCCTTCATTATCAAATTCATTTATTACTTATTGAACCAACAATATTCTTATATGATTTAGTAAATTTAATAAATGCAACTTGTCATCACATGTTGTTCCTTAGTGACCCTATGTTCGACCTTGCTTATAGCTTATTTATTTGCTAATATCATATTCATTTCAGAGGTCAATAGTAACCCATCATCGAGTTACTTGATCCTGAGGAAATATAGTACAATTAATCCTTTGATTACTTGTCAGGAAAATAATCTAGTATACTCTAGACATTTTTTCCTATTTCGTGTGACAAGGGTACTTCCCAAAACAGGAGTTAGCCCTCAGATAAGTGCCGTCACCGACAGGAGATGGTATAACCCTCACAATATTTAACAGACCTACGTGCAACTGGCAATATGTTTTTTTCTAAACAGATGTTTTTGAGATAATTTCTTTGATGCAGCTGTTTCACATTCACCATTTATATTCACACAGAGTTTGTGAAAATGGAAAAATTTATTAATTATCAAAACAATACTATTATTATATTTATAATAAAAATATTATCATTATTATTAAAAATATTTATCAATTATCAAAACAATACTATTGAGGTTAAGTGGTATCAGGTAGAAAGCAATAATAGAACATGTTCCTTTTTTAATTTCGATCATCTTATTTGGTGATTTTTTATTAAGGAAAATTGAAATTTGGGCTTCAAGGTGCACGAGATTGATATTTTTAGAAAGTAAGTGCATAATTTGGAGATCTAAATCATTCCCGTTTTTCCGGTATGCAATCCACAAGTTGACATGTTTTGATGCGAACAAACGAACAAACACAACCCCACTCTCTCTTATTATATAGATTTTGAAATTTCTTTATACTATATTTATATCATTGCATGTAATTCTTCATTGGATTATCTATTTATTATACATAAAATTTGTGTCAATCGTTTAAATTTGAATGAATTTATGGTGACCGAACTTTAGCTCATGATTGGACCATAGCCTATTATTTTATGACTCCAGTGAATAAATGCTGTTTGATTAATAAATTATTTTATAATATACAATATACATTATTTTTTATTTCCATGCTGATTCGTGTAGGCCTATACCTATAGTTTAAAAAAAACTAGAAACAGAATAGAACTGGAAGAACTGATCATATTTCACCCAAGAGTGCTATCACATTTAAATAAGTTTCGAATTACGCAAAGTAGGTTGTGATAGTTTGAAACAGCCAGCGATAATAGTTGTCAAGATTTGTTCTGAATGAATTTGAATAATCAAGTGGGAGCAGCTTTCTAGTTTGGAAAAAAATGTCAAACCGATTGCTGCAAACTGCATGTCCTATATTTCGGATGCAAATCCAAAGAGGCGAGCAAAAAATAGACTAGTATAAATGTTGAAAAGGAAGAATGGAAGTTGAGATGCTTTACGCGCAGAGCAAAAGGAAGAATTTGAAACATTCACGATTACAATTTCATAGCTCGGGGGGACGACAGCGCTATGCTCTGACAGCAAACGCCGCTTCATTCCGCTTGCAACCCGAAAAGAAGTTGCGCAAACACAGGGGGGGGGAAGGGAACACAACTGGAAAAGAAACGAGGAATACAACTGCACAGTGCACAGGGCCAAGGAGCTGGAGGCAAAATTTAGAAACAATAATATTTACAAGTAAGTCATGCTTTTTGAAAGTATGGAAACTTGAGCTCTTGCAATGATAATATTATGGGGACAGCATTTTTGTCTGAACAATGTATTCAGGGTATGCAGGTATCTCAATTCGATGATATTCAATCACAGTTGAATCAAACTTTTGAATAATTAGAATCACTGAGAAAAATTATATTCAATAGAAGAATGATATATGAGCCTTGGGTAAAACCAAGTTCAAATGCAAGTTTTAATACATCCAAGACATACTGTGAAACAAAGTGATTCAAAGCTATGTTTTGCTTCGAGAGATAAAAGTTATCTGAACAGTATTATTGTTCTAAATTCTTTCAAAGCACACTTGCTCATTTTGCATCTGCATTTCTTTTCTTATAAAGTGGTGAAGAGGTTGCTTGCTTGCATAGATGCCTCCGCTCACTGATTCAGCAGCTAGATTGTTAACAATGTACATTTCGGCTATAGTAAAAACCAAGTACACAAAGCTGGCCTGCTAAGTGGATTTGTTGTGGATCGGGAGTCTGTTCTTCTCCTTATTCGCCGCAGTCAGCTCTCTTAGCATGATACAGCCCCATCCTCTTCAACCGCGCAAATATTTATCCTTTCTTCACAATTCAGAGGATTTCGTTCTGCTCTTTTTTCAAACCCTGTTACATATAATATTGAAATCGCATTTTTCACACCTTGTTACGATGTGAGAACTGCTTTTATCCACAAATAAAAAAACAAAAGCATTTGCTGCTATTCTTTCAACGTTTATACGACACCACTGCTTCACAAAATGAGAACAATTTTCTATCGTTGTTAAGTTATCGCACTCTCTTATCTCATTCTCACCGTCTCTTCAGCTTGAATTTCCGAAACTGTAATTTTGTGAAAAACAAAACAAGAATTTTTGAAACCTAATGAATCAGAATAAGAGGAAGTGGACAAACATCTCATCTCTCCCCATCGAGAGGAGTCAAATTCCAAAATGTAATTGAACGAGCGTTAGCGAAGTTCTCACTTTCGACTTACTAGAGCCCAGAGTCGTTTACTGTCTGTTTGTAAGTTCGACAAGAACTTTAGAGAGAATTGATCAATTAGCTTCAAATTTTGAACACGAATTCTTCGAACCTTTTTACAGGTCAAGTTCGTTGGAAAAGAAATTGACTCACTCCTTCGTCCTTTTTCAGGGTATAAAAATAACATTGAAAGTGCATGAGAAAATACAATTCTTTTGATTTATGATTTATCATTTATCAGTCAGCTGGAATTATTTGCATGCTATTTCTGTAATTTCTCCATTCATTTAAAGGAGTTGATGCTATTATTTGGCAGTGCCACACAGGCAGACAGACTTCATGCTATGACACATGATTTCAGCTGAATATCACACAACATTAATTAATTTATAAGTTCTATATTAACACGCTTCCGTTAAAACGTCTGTCTGCCTGTCTGTAATAGAGGCTACACGTAATTAATACTACTTGTGATAGCAGTTGCTATGACAAATTTGTTTTTGTTCAAAGTGTTAAAATTTGAGTAGAAGTTACTATATTATAATGTTCAGTAACAGTTGATTATTCAATGTATAGGTACCGTACTCATTCATTTCATTTGTGTATCATTTATTTTTTTTATTAGCACCTTCAATTGTTGAGATCATTGTAACGGTTTGAGATATCGATGAGGTGGTTTTGCCATTAATTTTCTCTCGAAAATCTGTATCAAAATCATAAGTCACATGACCACCTTCCCATTTGAAAAAATGAAGTTGGATTTAAAATGAAGCTGGATTCGAAATGAAGTTGGATCCATATAACGGATCCAAGATGGTGGACAAAAGTTTTGAAGCGACATACAGTTCTTTTCAATTGGAATATGATTGCCAAGGAGCCTACTACTGTGGTATCATACTTGTAAAAGATATATTTAGCTGTTTCTATGGTAATATTCACACCAACTCTGTATAACCACAAGCTGCGGATCTCTGAGATCAATACAACAGTTCATGAGCGAGTTCTTCTACCCAGGGGGACTCTAGTTATGTGTGTAATTTTGAGCATGAAATTCCTGAGCCCAATGAACATTCAAACCAAAATTAAATTCATGGTAGCAATATTATGAAGAATGGGCGTTAAAAGTTCATTGAGCGACACGTATGCTTTCCAGACCCTTCGATAGCTTTCTTGAAGTTCTTCATGGATGGAAAATGATCTCCCTACCGACGTCACCGTCATGCGAATGGAGCTTGCATGAGTAAACATTATAATAAATATGATCACATGATATTAACTCATCTAGCAGACTCGGGTAACGTCATGTCATGTAACATCGCGTCTCAATATCCGATTAGCCTTAAACATGGATCTTCATCACCATACAATTATCACAGGCCACACCAATGTACCTAGAATACGATGAATTCTAGCTACCTTGGGTCACACGTTTGGAATATTCAGTACTTCTATAATAAGTACTAGTAGTTCTGTGAACAGTAGACCTCGCGCAGTTATAACGACGTCCCAAACCATAAGCACATCCACACTGATACACTAACTATTTATTTGATCAGATCATGCTTACACAAGATTTAATTATCATATAACGCTTTCCGGAATTTAGTGCGAGAAAACCAGAAGACATCTATAGTGAGGTCCACGTTATAATGACAGTATTTGATCAACTTTGGTTTTGCTATCCTTGTCTATCATTCGACGAAGCCGGTTGTACTATCCTTTTCTAGGTCCACAACGATGTCAATTATGTTTTTGACGATGTAGAAATATAATTAATTAATGCAGAGAATCGGCATCGCTATTCTTATATCTTTATCCACTGCCATTATAACGTGGACCACACTATAGGCGCCCAGTTCTTTGCATCCTATTCAATAGTGCATAAAAATTGCATTCAATGAGGCATGCAATGAGGCATGCCATTTATAGTCTAATCAGCTGTTAATTTTTTACCAAGTTACATTGAGATATTGAATTGCATGCGTCATAGCATGCAATTTATAGTCAACTCGACAGCTGATTTATGATGAATAATTCTATAGTCTGATTTTTACTCCAATATTGACGTATGAAGGAGGCTCCTTTTTCCTTTTATATTTTCCTTGAAATGCAAAATTTCCAATAACCTTGTATATACGTCGACGCGCAATTTAAAAAGGAACATGAACATGTCAAAATTCATGAAAATCTATTACCGCGTTTCGCCGTAAATGCGCAACATATAAACATATTATAAACATTCAAACATTTAAACATTGAGAGAAATGCCAAACCGCCGACTTGAATCTTAGACCTCACTTCGCTCGGTCAATAAACATCAAATTTATATTTTGATAGAGACAACTGGAGTACTATCGTTTCACATGAGAAGATAAGACAGATTTTTGGAATAAATTCCAATCAACACTAAGTGAATTTTTCTCTTAATTTGAAAGAAAATGGTCACTTGTAACTCAGCATTCAAAATGAAATTTCAACCAAGATCTTTACAACCAAGATCAACACTTTTGGTGAGGGAAGAGAAGAGGACTAAATGGGTGAGATCTGAGATGGGGTTATAAGTGAATGAAAGTGAAATGGAAAAGAGAGATATCAGTTAGGACGAGGAGGCGCAGGCAGGCAGACGAGTGTATAATCTGTTGGAGAGGAGGTCTCATGCGAAACACAGTTGATTCGAGGGTTGGGGCCGAGTCATGGCAAACACAATTAACGAGCGTGTGCTCGAGATGTATTTTTGGAGGCTCAAGTGCGGAAGATCTCCAAGTGTCTGCTGCCGCCGCGTTAAAATATCGGCGCTGAGAGAATACAACGGCTACTCATGCCGTCAGTGTTATCGGACAAAGACGGAGCATGTTGTATAAAAAAGCAGGGGATGATAAGATGTGGGTGGGCGGCAGGCGAGCAGATAAAGTGAGGGAGCCTGTTGAGAGTGACAAGAGACGATGACAAATTAAAAGCTCTCCGAGCGCTGAGTGCTTCCTTGCCATCCTCGGAACAGAGAGAGTAGATGTTCCACCTTCCACCTCGACCGCCCCCGGCCGGCCGCCCCATGCAATATGCATCCACTGCACAGCCTCACACCCCACACTACTCAACTATCCCTTCCTTCAATCTCTATGTGCTCCTCATTAACTGGTGCTAAATTTATTATTAGAGCCTAGTCGTCTCTTTTCCCCTGACACTCTTCTCATGGCAGCACTGTCTTTCCCTCCAGCCGCCAGTTCTTTTTCATCATGTTCCCCAGCCTTTATTTCTTATAAGTACAACTATAAATAAAGCCTTAATGTCTGTCACTCTCTCTCTCTCTCGCTCTCTCAATTAAGTGACCGTAATCAGATTTAATCTGACTCATATGGTTCAACGTTGCTTTATAATTATTATGTAGAATGGGAAGAACCTCACCTTCAAGCCGGAATCAATGATGAATTATAGCTTGAATAATACATTATTTGTGTGAATGATGATTTAATCAAATGCTATTTGAAAAAGGACTGTATGATTCCAGTCACATTTCAAAGTTCAATTCTCTCCCCTGCCTTTTCCACCTCCAGTCAAACGACAACTACTATTATTAAATATTGTTTTGGTTCATATCATTCAGCGCCTTCCTCCATTGTTTTGGATAGCATCAAAAATGATCACTACATATTGATTGAAAAATTCTAAATTCCAAAATCCAACTTTCAAGTGAAATATATTTTTAGACAGAAAATTTTTATTTTGAGTGAAAAGTAAAAGTGAGTGACTTGACATTATTTTGAACTCATAATCTTAATTAAAAAATTACCCACGATTTTAAGTTATTTTCGGGATTCTCTCCTGAGCCTATTAATTATCAGTGATCCAGAAAGAGGATTTTCTAGCGGAAATTTGGAGGTGAATAATGGATAAGCTAGAATAAACAACAATCAAGGGAGTTGAAGTACAGCTGGTAAGTTATTTCTGTACTTGTTTATCCCAGCAAACCTGTTTTCGTTCTGAGCTGATGTACTGTATCTGTAGATGGAATGTTTCTAACAAAACAAACATAAACAACTATTTCAATACCGTAAGGGGGTTTAAATAATATTAGTCCAAGTTGATTTTCTTGTAAAATCATTACTTTACACATCAATGAAGTGTTCACTTAAACATTATGTGGGCTATTAAATTTAATACAGAAAAAATAATCATAATTTCAATGTGATTTTATTAAGTTATCTAGATTATCATAGAATCATACTGTAAAAGCTTATTCAATCCAATAAATTATTAATTTTATTGTTATAACAGTCGTAGTATTGGAAACAGAACTATTAAAATTAAATTGAAAATCGATTTCTAAGACGTACTCTGTATTTATTCAGTGATAAATATCATATTATTGAACAATAGGTATCATATTCGTTGAATTTTGATGAATATATATGTGCTGGGAAACGATAGCTGCACTCGATTCAAATATCATTTTTTAGTACGATACGTGCCTTTCGATACGTCTTGGTGCCTTTCGTCGGAATTATGTTGTATGAATTACTGATTTATCATTCATCTAATATAGATATTGAGAATTTGATCATTAAATGAAGTGGATATTATTGATTTTAATACATAATGTCAATGAAATGATTATGTTCTGCATTCTACGAAATTCGCTTCTCGGCTGTGATCCTTGAATAAGCGATGGAAGATGAGATTTTGAATAGCTTGATAGAAGTACGTAATTGAGGAAGCATGATAGTAAGATCAGTCAGTATTCTTGATAATCATCATTTGTCGAATGTCAACAGTGCAGTCGAATCGAAATTGACACTCAGGAACTCAAGTAGGGTTGGGTCAACTGAACGAATAAAATCGATAAAGAAAAGGAAATTGAAAAGCGATCACAACATTTTTAAATTACCTGATTGAACAGCATTTGATCGTTCTAAACAGTCTATCACTCTCTTACTTGGTCCTTTCTGTTTCGAAGATATAATTACAAGCTAAGTCAACTGATAGAGAGAAGAAAGAGGGAGTGATTGAGAGAGCAGTGCGGAAGATTTGCTCAGGGCAAAGAGAGTCTTTTCTGTGGCTGCATCCTGACAAGAGGTCTCGGTGGCAGCCTGTGCGATCTGGTCGGACCGCAATGTCAACATCTCTTGCGGCTTGATTGATTCACAGACGTGATCTGATGAGATTCTCCACCCCCCCCCCCCAGACACCACACCAGTTCCTTCCTTCTCCACCACTTCACCATTCTTTTCGTTATTATTTCTGTGTTCTGAGACGCTTTATTGGAGACAGCCGGTGGCGCGGAATCCGAACGGGCCTTTATGAAGGGTCTTTATTGTTTCCACTTCTACTCCTTTATTTATTTATACAATGCGCCCGTCTGCGCGCAGGCAAGCACACGCGCGCTACCATGCTCCACAGGCACCAATCTCCACAAGGCACAACGCAGAAGGCAGAAGGGCAGCTAGTTCATAGAATGTGCAGTGCAGCAACAAGAGCACACAAATTATCAAATGATTCACTTCAATGTTGGTATATTCAGAAGTTCTTAGATTAAATAAGCATTGATCGTTCAACTCCAACTCTAGACAATAGCGTTTTTTGAGAGGATAATGAGACTACTATTTTCTAAATGGTCCTAGCAGATCTCAAGTTGGAAAGAATAACGTACTAAGATTATAAGAATATAAACAAGAATCATCACCGCAATGTAAGACAAAATAATTCAACAACTTATCAAGGCTCTCTATTTCTGTGGAGCATGAATATCTGCCACTGCTAGATTGAGACCCGCTATTCTAGCATCTATTATCCACCAGATTCAAAAGATCATGGAGGGTACAACTCTAATTTACACATCATAATTAATTGAATATAGATTTTAAACTTGAACAGCTTACAAACCATTTTCTGTAGGTAATCTGTTGAACTGGGCTCTACTAGGACATTTTTCGGTTGGAATATGATACAAATTGAATTTGAATTTGAAAATGTATACACATGAAGTCACGTGACCAAGAGTACTTGATATTTCCCATTCCAATTAAAAAAAGAGCATAGTCACATTAGCTAATTCAAAAAGGTCGATGATAAAATTCAATGCTGCTTTATCTGTGGTATCAGAGCAGCTCAAAATTTCTCCATGTGGTACATAGAACTAACAAAGAACATAGGTCACATGGTCACTCCTCTGGGGCAGATAACAGAAATGGCTGCAACAAAAATACATCGTTCAGCTCCAACACAGAGAAAAACGGGGTTTCAATGCCACAGGAGAAATATTTTGGAAGAAAAGGAAACGGCGCAATGAAAAGGTTGTGTCTTTTCAAATTTAGGTTTCTCGAGGGGATAGAAGGAAATAAAGATGAATTAAAACCAGGGTAGTGAGAGGGGGTGAGAAGAGAGTTGGATGTTTGATAGTTGCCGAGTGTTGGCCCACCTAGCCATTTACGACACACGGGATCCTGAAACTTTTAAAATTTAAGGGCTCCTAGGAGAGACTTTCTCGCAGCCCCATTCCCTCCCTCACATACTCTTATCCTCTTTCACTCTATTTAATCTTTCTTTCTCAGAGTCCTCTAGCTTCACTTTTCCCCCCCTCCACCAGTCATGACCCTTACCTATCTTCATTTGGTTGGTCGTGAATGTTGCCAGAAAGTTTCCCCCCCCCCCCGGCCAAGCCGCGGGTTGGAAATTATTTCACCTCTTGCCAGCGAAACGCTGTAGTTGACGGCTGAGATTTAGGAACTTGTTTCCATCGTAGCAAGACGAAACTATCTCCAATTTTATTTTCTCCATTCAGCACGTTCAAATCCTCTCCAACTATCAATTGAAACTGGGGTGTATGGGAAACAACAAGGCCAGCATATAAAATGCTATAAATGATGTATCTCACATGATACGGATTTTCAAAATAACAACACGTCCTGAGAAAGTAGTGAGTCAGTACAAGATCAGGGATGTTCATTCCTTCTTATTTTGCTATAAGATTGATAGAATAGCAGGGCATACCGTAACCCTTTAAATGAAAAATTTATGAAAAAGATGTATGTCAAAAATCACTTCACTGAGAATTTCTAGAATCATAAGTTAATGATTCATTGAATACTATGAATTTATATTATGTAAGGGAAACAGTTCAGAAAAAGACGTCTTTACTAAAGGTGTGTTTTCGTAACGGGCAGACGACAGAATTCACTTTAAATTAACATTGGTTCTTATGGGAGTGTTCACCCATCGGCAGAAAGTTGAGCAGAGAAAAAGAACTGTTCAAATCAGAGAAGAACTGTCGTTCATTTTGCCGTTCATTTTAAGGTCTATCAACACAATGCTATTTTGCTTCGACCGATCACTGCTCGTGAACCGTTTTGTCGAAAAAGAACTAATTTCGGGATTCTGTCGACGAGAACAGACAGCTTCGAATTACTTTTCTGCTCTGATCACGTGACACCGGCAGAATAATCTTTCTTTGGATCAGACGCCATGTTCTTTTTAACCTCAATCTTTGTTTGGATGGATTGTTTTGATATTATTTTGCTGTTGGTTGTCAGATTTCGGATTGCTACTATTATACTGTTAAATTAATTTGCAGTGGAAAGTTGAGGTATAAAATATATCTATTGGTTTCTTTATTCTTATAATTTTTACAAGAGAAATTGAAAATGGATTTAAAACAGAAAGGCGTGAAATTTCAAAGTTCAAAGTTTTGTACTTTCCAGACCTGCACAACGAATTACCTATTTGAAAAATAGAATATGGTTAAAAATTGCTGATGTAATAGAGGATTCAAGTAAGTACACTAGATCTACCGTACACAATTATTTGATATAAATTTTATAAGTAGCCTACTAGCATGTTTACAATTTTTATTCAGGTAGCCTACTGTAGTAGGCCTTTAATAACCTAGTCTCTAGGTCTAAATTGCTATCTTTTTCATTTTTGAAGAAGTTAGAAGTTGACAAAAGTTTATTTATTTATTTACAGTTTAATTTCTAGTATTTAATAATAATGTAGATCCTAGACTAGCTAGTTTGTGTATGGTAGAGAATTATCACAAAAAAGAGAGAAATCTAATCAACTGATTAGATTTAAACTCATTCAAGATTGATTGATTAGATTAACATTAAATAATCAGATTCAAAATATTATTCAACCAAGATAAAATTTAGCATTTCATGCTAACAATCTTTTACACTTTCATTGAGTTGGCCTAATCACAAAATACATTTTTTATAATGCAGCTTGTAGTTTTCACAAACAGATTTATTGAAAATAACATCATAATTTGACTTAGAATTATCTCATTACATTCTAAGTCCTAAACTTCCATTATCCTTGTTGCACCTCAAAATATTGTAAACCCATAGTTTATCAATATAATAACAAAACTAACCTGACTATTAGAACATTTACTTTGTCTTTGGTACCTATCTATGAATTAATCTTCTTTTAATTTATAATTTAAAATCACTTGGAAACAATATTAAATAGATTCTTATAGTAATAACTTGATCAGACTCAGTGTAATTGAATATTGAAAGACTGCCATTGAAAAAATTTTAAATAGGTACTATTTTTCTGGTTGACCATTGCTACCAAACTCATTTAAACTACAATAGTAATGTATTTGAAAAACTTATTCATGCTCTATCGATCGATATATTGCGTGATGCCAGGTATATCAATGTGAATAGTATAAATTAAAACAGGATACACACAACATAGATAGATTAAAAACACTGAAAAACTTACATTATAATCGGAAATTTTCGAGGAAATGTGTCCCCTTTCACAACCGAGCAGAGAGTGTAATGTAAGTTTTTCAGTGTTTTTAATCCATCTATGTCGTGTGTCTCCTGTTTTAATTTATATTTTAAAACTTTAAAGTGTTTTCTGTTATGTGCTACGAATGTAAGTATGAAAGATGTTGAAAGATATATGAAATATATGAAATATGTTGAAATATATATGAAATATGTTGAAAGATTATGTTTCTTTTTTCAGGTACCATTCACAAACAAAATATTGAAGAGAATGTGCTCAAAGGAAATGCATATGAATTCTTTTTTGTTGACGAGGATGGAACAATTCTTTGGAACCATAGTTAGAATAAGTTAGTTAGGTAAGATAAAATTCCACTCATTTTTTAAACTTTATATAGGTGATGTCATTTTATACTGTTTCCCATTTTTTTAAAAGTTTATCCACTTCAATGTTTTATCATCGATTTGATGGTAGATATTCAAATAGTAAGACTTAACTATGGTATGTGACTAAAATAATAGAAAAACTGACTGAATTTTGAAATCATTAATAGCTTACAGGAAATCTTAATTTTAAAACTACGTGAAACAACATGAGATCAAGATGAACAGTTGAGAAGAGTGCTTAAAAACAATGTATTCACTCATCATTCAGGGAATAGAGTTAATCATAATATTTGGGATTCCTTCCATGAAGAAATAATTTATGTAACATTATCTAATAATGTGATAACATTACATCAATAATTTGATGTTAAAATTGTTTTTAGAACACTCTTCTCAACTGTCCATCTTGATCTTGAGCGGATGTTGACTTTATAAATGACCATACATTAGAACTATGAATAGATGACTTCAAAAATTCACCCAGCAAGTGCTGGTAGAAAACACTGAATAATAGCTTTCAATGACAGTGATTCCACCTTTTAAAATTTATGATTAAATTCATGGATGAAATACCTTCATTGTTTTGAGAGAGATTTATTTATGTATTTACAGTTTGGTATTCATTTTCAAATCACTTAGTTCTACTTATAATGTTGTAGATAATCATCATTTCAGATTGAGCAATTAATTTATTGATTATTTCCATTTGTTTCATTAAATGTAGAACTAAAAATTACTTTATGCAGTATATTTTTGAAGAGTTAAGTAAACCAAACGGTCGAGAAGTAGGCCTACTGACCACAGAAATAAATTAATTGTTCATGGTATCCAAAAATATGTTGTTCACCAACAAGTTCTTTTGACCTTGGGGCACACTGATTAATCCCAATTCCTGTATTGAGATTTATTTATTCAATCAATCATCCAGAATTACACAACTTACAGATTGATGCTAATAATAATTCAACTGATTGTTGGTTTATTGGAATTTCTCATATAATATTACTTTGTCATTATTGGGGGGTTCCTTCCCAAGAAATATAATTAAAAACTACAGATTACAATCAATTTCAGAATTCACTTTGCAAAGTTTTTTTATAACGACCACATTAAAGAATAACCATATAATAAATTAAATAATGACCTAAATATAGGTCATTAAATAATGACCATACAATGAATAATAAATTATCTATAACTTTTTGATTTCAGGCCTAGTGGTGTACCAGCCAGAAGTAGAGGATGACAAAGAAAATCAACTATGAATAATATTCCATGGATATGATTCATGTATGATGTAGTAGCCTACAGAAGAAAGTGATGAACTAATCTAAGAAATATATTCATTTTTTCAGTACATCTTGATGTGTTTATTTCATGTTATTCATGCTAATATCTTCTTTGGGGGGGTGTAGGGGGGCGATCGCTCCTGCTAACGGCTTCAATTCAGGTAGTTTTGAAGAAACTGCAAGTAACATGAAGCTAATAAAATTAGTTTTGATGGTTTATACTTGAGGGATTTTCAAAACTATATTCAACCCAACAGCATCGAACTCTTATAAACAACTTTATTGGTTCTGTATGGCTTCTGTTTTTTTTTTTTTTTTGAAATAATAAAATTATGTAACATTTCTGACTGGCAAATGCTATAGGTAACTCATGTAGTTAAATAATAGACATGAATAGGATATAAAATAGGGTAGGCTATCACAATTATGTATTGCATTAAGAATTAAGTAATAGTACTTATGTACTGCATTGAAGGGGTAGCTATATATCCAAGGTTTTGATTAAAATTGATAAGCTTTTAAAACATTATAGTAAATAAGGAGTTTGAATGGCTACTCTAATTCTAATGAATATCTAATAAAGTATTCATTTTCATAGGGCAACTTTAATGTTTAGTTATGAAAAATAACTAGTAGGCTACCCTAATATATTCAAAATAAGCATGACCAGTTTCCAATTATGTCATTGTCAAGAGAGTCCTTATTGAACAAGTCGAAACTAATCATGTTTCATTTTGGAATATCACAAGGGTACTAGTTACCTTCTATAATTAATATATATTTATCCATTTCAAAATAGGCTATGTGTTATTTAAAGTACCATAACAGAACCTGTCTATTCTAGCAAGATATAGTTATCTCAACAACAATTATTAGGATTAGTTCGCCTGTTTGAATACACTTTGTACATGTCATATGTGTTACAGTAATCTATAATAATAATAATTTTTTAATATTCGTATAGCTTTTACTGGTGAGGAGTCCCTAATTGAACCTTGCCTAAGAAGGCATATTGATTTAGGCTGTCAATGGGCCTCACGATTCTTATTTAAGTATATCAGCCGGGACCGTACCTATCCAATGATCAAAAAGGGGACTGCTAAAATAAAATTGCCTAAAAAACGTTTACTATATTTATTTCTCTTGGTGTAATGTAACCCGTACATTCCAAAAATTCCAAAAGTGAAGTACTTATTTATTAATTTGAATTTTTTTTCGATAGAGCTTCAATAGGCCTTTGAAGTTGAATACGGTACTCATAGTAGGTAGGCCTACTTATACACGATGTGATTCAAAGAACATGCATTGACTCTGAAGGCAATTGATTCTAGTTGATAAAATAATTATAATAATAAATTATTAATAATGGAATGCTTCTAGTTAATAAAATAATATCTTATTAATAATGAAATACAATCAGTTACTTCAAATAATTTACCCTTACAAATTTCAAGCATAGGAAATGAAAAGTTAACTCTTTGATTGACATGCCTATAAAGCATAAAATTTAGCATAATTGAAGTAACTAATAATTGTGGAAAAGTTATCTGAGTTATAAAAAGCAAATAATTCACTTTATTGAATTAAATATCCAATAATCATTTTAGAATCACCTTTTGGACAACCCAAAAAGTTCATTACCCATAACACATGAAGCAAAATTCATGTCAAAGAACTAGTTCTTTGAGTGTTACTGTTTCTGCCCGCTTGGGTGCGCTGCAATAGATTCTGCTTCTGCCCGTTACGAAAACACAGCTTAAGCTAATAAACAATAGTTTGAATAGGCCGCCAAAGGCTCATGTCCTGTCAACTTGATGACGTCACGGATTGACTTAGATCAATTGGAAAATAATAATAATAGTATTGGTTAATTAAAAGGCAATTTATGAATTTAATAGGCTAGCAAAATAATTAATATTATGATCGTCACAACTAAAATGATAAATTCATAAAATAGTTGTATTCTCATTGGGTTGATAATTCAAAAGCCAACTGACTCTTTAACAAGAAAAAATAAAATTTTGTGGTGCACTGTCTTGTTCCAATTTTTTCCTGAATGGCTGTGATATAAACGTGAATTGATCTCAACTATTTTCAAATGTTTTATTTGTTTTTTCAATGTAAATTATAGTTGGAGCTAAAAAATTAGAAACGTAAATGATATAAAAAAGTAAAATCCAAGTTGAAGTTAGTTTGCTCAAATAATCTATCGTGAATGTAAATTTAGTATGCTATCCCAACACGTTTGAATTGAACTAAAAGCGAAAAATTAATTTCACTCTCAAACAAAAATTAGACGAAGGGCACGTAAGTAATAGATTTAGGGGCCACTAGTTTTTAAGTCAGGCAGTTAATATCTATAAAGAAGTCGTTCCTTGAAACTTAACTATACAAATTTTCTTGTGCCAACATGTTTGCGATGCATAATATTCCTATTGAATATTGTCTCAATCACTTTTGAGCAAATAATAAGCTGCATATCCGATACAAGTGTTCTGGTCTCTGTGAGAATTTCAAGCTGGTAGTATTATATATCATCTTGTAAGGTTAAGTTCTGGCTCGCCTACGGTACCCTAATACTTACCACCCAAGCTGGCTATTCGAGCAAATAAACGTCAAGGAGGCCCTGAGGTGAGTCAATTATAGAATTTCTATCAATTAATTAGAACCACCCTTACAATTATTACTATTATAAATATGAAATTTATATAATTTGAAAATAGTATAAGGTAATGTGAAGATGGAGAATAACAGAATATTTTCTGATTGATGTTCAAGATTCTATTGATACAGTTCATTATTGAATTGAAGTTGAAGAATTGCCATTGATGTTCTCGACTATCTAAGTAATCAATTAGTTGCAGCTAACCTTTGAAAACCTGCTGAATGATGAAGAATCGAAGGGAAATAACAAATGGACCAAGTGAACCATAATTCACCATTGGCAATTGAGCTATAATCGAAACGACTTTAGCCTACTTCTTATTAAATACTTCAGTAATTGAATATGATTGATTGATCGACAAAGTAAAATTTTACAACTTTGGAAAGAAGCCAACAATAATTGATAGGCATAAATGCATTTAAATGCTAGTCTAGCTCATTCAAAGGCAACAACAGGTGCAGCACAATATTTTCAGATATTTTTAATTGGCACCGTAATGGTCTGCTAATAAATTATCCGTGAACTATCAAAGATTGAATAACGTCACTGCGTTCATCGACCGAAAAAACACGGCGTTTCATCATTATAATCCAGCATTATAACCCTTGTCGCACGATTTATCATCACCTATGTGAGAGTCAATGCGAAAAAGTAGAATCTTGACTCGCTGTCAGAAACAGCTGTTTCTTTGACCCCGAATGACCTCAGCACAGCGATCACTTCTCCAAACGTTCCAAGACATTGCATACATAATGGATAAATAATATTAATCTAGACATTAATAGCTTGCTACATCAACCGAAAAACCCGAACAGATATGACATTAATCTAAATGAAACTCACGATCAGAGAGGCTCATTGTAAGCTTGCACGACACCAATTCAAAGACTGCAAATATCATCCGGGAATAATAAAGCATTCAGAAGCCGTATTAAAATGTGTACAGCCAATTACTGTATGCTTGTGAAATCGATAATCACCAGTCATTAATAAATCCAGAATTTAGTGAAGAGTGTCTGCTCCTAGAAACATCTAATTTGTTCTATATCACAGTCTTCAAAACAATATGCACTCCATCCAATGCACTGTAATAACATATTACTAATTGTAAGCTTATCCGAAAAAGCAACCTTGTATAAATAATACTACAATATTTTTAATTATTTATGAGGAAGAAAAGTGATCTTTATGCAGTCTCTTAATCTTACCAATAGGATTTTATTCCTACCCTAGCAATGAGGAGACATCATGAAGTTTTTTTTAGTAACAAAGGACACTACATATTAATCTTATACTGGATAAAAAATGTATTATAAACTTATGTGGATGTGAATGAATTGATTCGCGTTACTGTAATTAATACATATTACTAATTGTAAGCTTATCCGAAAAAGAACCTTGTATAAATAATACTAGAATATTTTTAATCATTTACGAGGAAGAAAAGTGATCTTTATGCAGTGTCTTAATCTTCCCAATAGGATTTTATTCCTACCCTAGCAATGAGGAGAAATCATGAAGTTTTTTTAGTAACAAAGGACACTACATATTAATCTTATACTGGATAAAAAATGTATTATAAACTTATGTGGATGTGAATGAATTGATTCGCGTTCATTTATAGTGCATACTATGATGAAATTATATTGGATGGTACCAGAATCACAATATTAGCACACTAGCTGCTATGTACTGTTCTTTCTTCAAATATGGAAAAAGTATTTACATCCATCATCTTGTAGTTTAGATGAATATAAATAACTGGATGAATGATCAATAATATAAGTTAAATAATAATGTGTTCTCAGATTTCTATAGAGCATCAAGATAATATCACACAATTGTATTTTGTAATAAATTGTTAGAATTTTTTCAATTATATTGAATATCCATATTGAAAGATTCAATAGATACATTACACACCCATTAGATTAAAGTTGAATGAATGAATCAATAACAAATACATTCACACCAATATTATTTCAGGAACATCGATTCCAACACGAAAAATGTGTCCAATCACTTGCCTATTCGGCTCATGATGAGGACAGAGATTTGCAATTATGATTATGATGCTGCTAATGAATATAGTTCGGCAAGTCCTCAACTTTGCTCGTATAACAATCCCATTATAAAGCTCGAAAGCCAGCTATTAATCATGTCTGACGTTGGAAAGAAGTCAAAACTTTCGTGAGCGGTTGAGAATTAAAGGGAAGTGAATATAAGGGCGGCGACATCACAAGAGATGCATTTTTGGTAGATTATAAGTTGGATGGGAATTGAAGATTTTGGAGAATGATGACAATTATTAAGAAACTTTTGCGATATAGGAAATCCCAATCTGTGGTGAGGGAAAGGGGGGGGTGGTGCTGGAGATGGCGTTCCAACCGGGAATTCATCCTATTATCGCTTAAAATATCACTCCAGACTTTCTAATTGCATTTCAAAATAAATTATAAATCGAGGAGGATAACGATAACTGAGATAAAAACGTGAAAGATCATTCAACCAGTGTATCTTCACGAAAAATCATAAGAATTCATAAAAATTTGTCGATGGTCGATCCAAATACTTTTTCTACGAACGGAACCAGCTGAACAAAACAATGGACGTTCTATGAAAGGATGTGACCAACGAATATTCGGAAAACAAATATTTTAAAATACAAAAAACTCAAAAATGAAGGGTTTGATATTCTGCCTCTTCGAATTATTTATTTATTTATACATTGTAGTTACAATATCATGATTGGGAAAGGAAGAACAGGCTCAAAGCCCAAAACTGTTTCTTTCCCAAATTTAAATAGAAATTGTCCAAGAAAAGGTTATGTTTATCACTATAAGTTTTGTCCAATTTTGAGTCCAAAAAATATAAACTATGATTAGGATACTAATGATTTAGGACTAATCACAAAATTCTCATCAATTTCATCAGAAGTTGAACAGCTCAGCAGGATGACAGTTTTTTTTAGGGTGATGCCCACAAAAGCTCTAGGCTTATGCGTGGGTGATGAGGCGGGAATAAAATATAAACTTCTAACTAGATGAGAAACGTGGAATTCGAAAGAATAAACCAACAAGTTTCACTTGAAATAGTACAAAGTGACTAATTTTTGTATCCGAGTATTCTGTATGATATTGAAAAGTTTAAAGTCCTTTTGATTTGAAGTTGAAAGGAAATCAAGTCCTTGGTAACTTCCTGAACTCCTTATTTTATAAAAATATACCAGTAACAACGAGGGATATTTCCTATTGAAAGAACAAGAATTACATGAGTATTATTCAACATCTCGTCTAGCCTTCAGCCGTTCATTTGAAGCAGAAGCAAGAATCCAAGTAGACAGGCGAATTGCTAATAAGATTTCAGTGATCAAAGTTAGAGTGTTGGTGTTGTGTGTGTGTGGATTATGTAAGCTGTCAATGTTATGGACTGGCGTTGGCCGGTGGCGCTCAACACCGGATTTCAGTCGCTCTCAATATTAATGGCTGATAAGTCCCGGCAAGCGCTTCGTCCCACCACCCACCCACCCCACAGTGCCCAAGGGATGTGCGGTCGGGCTAGACATCAACCCATCAAGGTAATATCACTCAAAGTGATAATGACCTGCCGAAGCTATGCCTACTCCGCCTGTCTCTGATCATCGTATTCGTCACTTCCTTCCTCAATCTATCTCTCTCACTCTCTCCGCCTTCACAATCACTCGTCGTCTCGTCTGACGCCCGCACCGCTTGTCCGCTCGGTCAAACCTCAATTGCTTGTGAAAGCATGCTACATCAAACGCAGCATCCAGCTCTACTAACATGCATACTAAGCATCCGTTCACTCCTGGTCTAGCATTCAAACAGAAAATTAAGCAGTTAGGCAAGTCTAGGTACATCGAGTCCTATTTGATTGTAAAATATAGGCTACCCAAGGTTTGAATGCAACCAAGTAAAATATTGATTTCCAACGACTTCTCGGTGTATATTGGAATACTGTTTACGGTGCTTACATTCAAAAAGCTGAAAATGCACAATAAATTATAATACTATTCATCATTCTCACTATCAACATTCACTATTCTCATTCCAGTGTTATGAAGCATAGAAAAATCTTTTAGCAGTCGAAGCATTCGAAGGCGGTAAATGTACTATGCTTATCTTTTAATTAATCATGATTTGATCAACAAACGTCTAGTAGATAAATCATGCATAGATGCACTCATGCTTTGTAATTTTAAGAAAAAAGAACCAGACTAAGAAGTGATCGTTTGTACTTGGGGCGAGTTTGTGATAGAAAAAACGCAGCAGGTCACTTGAGTGTGTTGTATCTGATGATTTCAGTGCTTGGTGATAGTGGGGAGGTGGTGGAGGGGCAAGGAGATGAGGAAGAGGCAAACGTTGTTCATGACGACGAACTGAAATCGGGAAGGAAACGCGTCTTGTTGAATAAGATGCTCAAGTGAGGGAGGAGAGATGTGGCTGTACGGGGAGGGGTAAGGGGGGTTTCTGTGAGTTGCGAGGAGGCAGCAAAAAGTTGCGCCTTGGGCCTTCTCCCGGGGGCGCGATAAATTATGATACACACAGTAGTGTACCGCCCCCACCCTGGCCTCCGTCCACCGAGCGCCGCCTCCGACTTGAAATTTACAACCACCGCCGACGCCGCCGCCAGGAAATTGTGAGACTGTGAGCTCTGCCTCTAATTATTTGCAATTTCAAGCCTTGTGATGCTCGCTCGGCCTCGGCCTCACCCCTATCTGCAGAGTAAGCCTATGTCACTCTTCCTCAGTGAGCAGCAACAGCAGCAGCAAAGTATGCCTGCGCTCAATCTCTTAACATGCGGCCCAATCTTCTGCTGCACAACTCGCTTAATGACTGCTATAATTCACATCGAGTGACAGAATGATTCTATAATTAGGCTGTGATATTGCTTGCTGCAGTAGATGCATTAGCGGATTAGCGTATCTCCACCCTCACTGAAGCTGCTACAAACGTGTGAAAACTGTTCAGCCGTACAATATAACTTCATAACATTTAGAGTGAGACTCAAGTCTGTAACTACAGTACTAGTGAGTTAATTGCTATTAGTGTCGAGCAATTTATCATCAATTTTCAACCCTTAGCGAATGGCTTGAAAAACACGGTAGTCAGCGCTTTGAAATTATGAACAGGATATTGTAACCATATATTCAATTGCAACAAGTTAAATCTGTTTTAAAAATGAAAATACGTAGATTGGATTCCATACTTATGAATCAATTAATAAATTTTTCAAGAAGAAAAATAAAAAATGTTATAGGGGACAATACTAAATTTAATTTATCTGAAGGGAATCGCAAATAATCTCCTTCAAGTACAATAACAATACCCTGATACAATTTTCGAATGTTAATTAATTTGAGAATTGTGATAAGCATGAAAAATGGTGAGTATGTCTGGATATAAAAAATTCGGAATAAGTTTCTGGACCAAATGATGGTCATAAATGAGAAAATGATACCGGTATTATTAGCAGAAGGATAAAATATGTATAAAAACCCAAACAAAAGATAACAATTGCTTCAAAAGGAATATGAGACAAAAGAGCGGAAAGGCCGGCCAATGATTAGAAATGCCTTCACTCTCACTGAACCCAACCCACTTGAAACAAAAAACAGAAGCAATCATGCGCCACACGAGTGCACGTGCACAGCGAATGGCGTGGCGACAAATTCACCTGTGTTAATCAAGCTAATAAACAATAAGTTTGTTTTATATTACAAAGGGTGACCGTTTCGGCCTGGCTGGCTGTTTGGTGAGTAAATTGACTGTTATTTGTACGTGTCTTGTAAAACTGAAAAGGCAATGACAAATGTACAGCTGCCAGAGGATCGAAATACACGGGGAAACACACGCGCGTTCAACCAGGCCGAGAGAGCGAGGAAGATATGAGAGTAAGTGAAGGAGAGAGAGAACGAAAGATATTTTGAATAATAGGAGGTGTTGGTTATTACAACAGACCGATGTGTGTAACAACGCCCTACCACCACCCACTCATCACATTTCACTAGTGTCTCCTGTGTGACGATCATGATTAAGGTTGTACTGCTGCAGGAGGGAAGCTCCAACAGCCAACTGGCCGTCTCAGATTAGGCAGGTCTTATTCCCAGAGCTCTTATCGATATGAGTTGCGAAAATTTGTTGGCCCCTGAGACTCAATCAACGCAAACCGAGCGCCACCAAAATGGCCACCAGCATCAGCTATGAACGCTATATTAAACTGCCACACATTCCACTTTTGCCGGCTCCTGGGAAATAATTTACACTGCTCACCAGATAGCATCAAAGATAACGAGTCAGTTGACAACTCCTTCCTCTTCTACTTCCACTGCAAAATATGGAGTGTCGAGCGCAGGGTCCCACAGGGCCCAATAATCAGCCCAGCTGAACACCATTACTGCTGCAATACGATACTATCTGAGAAACTATCCAATACAAATGGTGAGAGAGGGATTCTTCGCGTGGGTCGAAAATTTGACTAAATCTAATTCTCAGAAAACAGCATTTCTCACTTCAGTCTATCTAAATGAAACTATTGAAAAACTAGAAAAAAAATACTTTCGAAATGAAGTACTACAATAAAGGCAAACTTATTATTCTTTGACAACATATCTTTACAAGGTGTTTGTGATGCGTGTTTTTTCTTTCGAAACTTTACTGAATAATATTGAGACTTAATGAATGAATTAAAAATAAGAAATAAACTCATCGTTTGTACTACAATATTCAAAGTAATTTACTCACATGCAAGAAGCATACCAAAGATTATGATAAATTATTGATCAGTACCTGTAAACAGAAAAAATTCAGTGAATACCGTACTCGGCAAAATTGAAAAATAAAGATTTGAAATCATTTTTGTGTTAACAATCGAAACCCCCTTAACCCTTCACACATAAAAGTAAGTTTACAATTGATTCTAGTCTTTGTTATATCCTATTTTTATTATCAATAAATCCCTTTCATCAACAACACCGAAAATGAAGAATTTCATACTGGCTTGTTCATACATGTTTGTTCCTAAAATAGCAAATAACTGAGGTCCGAATCGCTGCGCTGCGGTGAGTAATCATCAGTGAAGCGCACAACGCCACAAAAGAATTAGAAACGACTTTTTCAACGCTGAAATGAAAATTTCATCGAGCATTCTTTCTGGTATTTTGCAGCAGTGGAATGATATCCACTTCCGTACGGAGCAGTGAATAATCAACAAACAGAACATGCCGCAGCCGCCGAATTCGTCCTATTACGGTTGTCATGGCAACGGCGGGCGGCGGCCACTGAGAGCCAAGCAGTTAATACTCATCTATCTTAACCCTCTGCTCTGCTCCAAGTCATTCGAGCAAGCACATTCAAGTACGCAACGCACAACTCAGCCTGCCGCTGCTTGCCGCTGGTGGCGAATTATTGTTGTCAGCAGCGGGTGAGGTGGCTTCTCTTCCCTTCGCAAACCCTTTCAAGGTTTTTTCGTTATAAATTTCTGTGAAATATTACTTTTTCACCATGCACGGCGGCTGAAATCGACTGATAGAATAATATCGCTTTCACCTGAGCCAGAGATTGTGGAATAAATAACGACGGTAATTTTGGTGGCATTGTTAAGGCCTTCAATCTCACTCTTTTTGCAACAGCGCTTCCCCACACAGGCGGACCATTAATGACTATCGTTGCCACGTTGCGCACTCTACTGCAATCTCGTTTCAAACTTTATCAATTTAAAACGAATTCAGTCAACGTTCTTGTTGGAGAAAGTTAAATTTGATGGACATAGAGACACTATAAAATAATATTATTGAGAATACTGTACATTTATCTAATAAAATCAAATTTAATATTCTCTCAATAACCAATTATCAATAATTATTATTGGAATTAAATTTTTGAGATTAATCCAAAATAATCCACTGCCAACCCACAAGTTAGTTTTCTTCTAATGTTGGGAGTTACAGAAATGGCTTTGCAAATAATTTTTATATCCTCATGTTCAAATTTGTTTATATTATTATTTATCGAGTGATTCTTCAAACAGAAGTATTTTTTATTGAGGACAAAATTCAACTCCTCTTGATTTATAGATTTGTCAAAGTAATAAAGAAATATTTTCTACAATCTTATTTGTTGTATATAGTTTAATTTGCTATCAAAATGAGAAATTAATAAAATAATGGTATCATTCAACACTCAAGTGAATATAAAAGTTTTAGGTCGCTTGAAAGAAGCGACTGGTATTCAAGTATTTTTAATTACTGTATATTCTATAAACTGGTATCGTTTCTCATGCCGTAGTGTTAGATAGGAAACGAGAGATATTAAATGCAAAAAACAAAAAAACAAAACTACATGATATACTAATGTGGAACGTAACGTAAGTACTCCAAGAGACTAACAATAACAATCTCTCAATTACACGTATCAAATTGGTTTTAGAGGTTGATTTCTAGACAGACAAGAATCTCAATCACTCTGGCTCAGGCAAACTGACTTGAGACGTTGACCACAAGAGCACGAATCGAGTGTTGATGACGTTGTCGGAAGAAACCACATGAATGGTAAGTGAGAATAGATGGCATGGCAACGGAGAACATCAAATTGACGAGAGAGACTGTGAGACAGAAAAAGAAAAGAGTTAGAATTGGAGAGGTCCAAGCGAGGGAGCGAGAGCGAGTAATGCTGTACAATCTCAATCACTACCGCGACAAATCGTATTCATCTGGAACGCGTCATCTTTTTTCAACGTATCACGCTCTCTCACTCTTCCAACTCTTTCCTTTCAAAATCCCCCATTGTTAATATTTCTTTTGTTCCTTTGTCGAGGTCCGTCACGGCGTGCACTGCTCAGACGCGGGTCGTTGTTTTGTGCACTGCGGTCGCCTCTCGTTCCATTGTAATAACTTATAAATATAGTTGTAAAGAGGTGGTCGACGATAGAGCAAGTGTTCAGTGGCAGCAACATGAAATAAATTCGCAAACAAGTCGCACCTTGCGAAGTATAGACTCTTTACAGCGTACAACTACCGACTAAACCGCAGAAAGCTGTACAAAGACATTGGAAAACGCTCTTACCATTCAAAGTAATTGCCTTTATTACTTCATACGTTATTGCTCACTGTTATTTTACAAGCAGTCAGATATTATCATGCAGATAAACTTGTTATATGGTCTAATGCAAATATGCACTAGAATCTACCTAATGTTTGATGTCTCTCGAGTTATATGTCACAACAGAACTTCAATAACTGGTATTTCGAATGTTATCCTCATTCAGTTCCAGGTTCTCAGAGACAAATGAAGAACATTTATTGTCAAACATAATTTATCAAGTTCATCCGGAAGTTTTGAATTCTCAAAGTTCTTTTAATTATTCCAAGCAAAAGAATGGTTTTAAAACTTGTATTCCAATTTTCATTGTTGGATCCGACATCGGACCGGGAATGGTTGTTGGATATTGAACGAGTTGGATCAACTAGGGGTCCGACATCCAACTGGACTTTGTTTTCCATTGACTATACTGAAGAATTGTTGGTTAACCAGTCGGAGCATGAGTGATAAAGTATCCGACAATTTTTTCTCTCCCTATCATTTTGAAGATGTACTTATTGTATGAATCAATCAATAAAGTAGTTCAACATTGTAAGACGACTAGTCGGATAGTGAATATGCCTGAAAATAGCCTGAAAGATGAAAGTGGAAATGAAGATGAAAATGGAAAGTGAAAATGGCCTGCTTTAAGCTACTGGATGCAGAATAAGATATTCAAACATATCAAAAATTGATAGTTTTACATCCGCAGATCAATAAGGAAATCTTCATTGAGATTTTATTATTAAAGGTACTCCCCTATTATCACTGGTCATCACAATGAATTGATATTCGTATTATTCCACGAAGCATAACATCTAAAATTGACCACATAGGCTAGAAGTCAAAAAATATTCTAACGACGTCCTTACTAGGCGGAAGGTAATGGGCTCTGTTTAATGAGGTGGTGCGGTCAATCGACATTACTTCTCAGCAATAATCAGTCTCACTTCTTGACCACAGAATAGTGAATGCCCTTGTTATTGACGTGGGATTTCAGATTTTTAATCGTTTTTTTAAAATCACGATTGAAGGATATGAAACAACAATATGACTAGTGTAAAGACGTGTGCTTCCTGGGGGTTATCTCTTATGATAGAGTCCCACGTTGTGAAGCCATTGTGTGAAATGGTAAACCTTTGCCCCACTTGTTGGGTGATATTATGTAAAATGGTAATTTTAGTATATATAAGAGCAGTTGCTAAAGTCCCTAATTTTCGAATAAATTCGCAAATAGTTAAGGCCGTCCGGCTCACAAAATTGCTGGGTTCAAACCGCAGCTCTAGCTCAGTGGTAGATACATGAATTTTCCAAATGTAATTAATCACCACAAGGTTCAATGACTGGTGATCAATAATTCTTACCGCTGCTTCTGTGAAGTTCTTGAAGAATACCAATAAGGAAATCGAAAAGACAGTTGATGACTGATTACCAGTAACCATGTATCCAACCGAGAATAATGAAGACCAACTATAGTTTTTTCTAGTTGATTTTTAAAACGCTCACCATGAATACAGGTATCCACCAACTTATCCTTCCGAAATTCCTTAGAACTTACAACGCCAGTTCTGGAAGCTCTCTGGATCCTTATATGATATAACAGGAATCTTATTAATATAATTATTAATATGTTCTTTCTGGCGAACTAATATGACTATCATCAAAGGATGATAAGTACTGAATGCTCTTAATAAGATCAATATTAATTGATTCACTAATTTTATATGCTGCAGAATATTTTTTTTCTTGGTACTGAGACAGCCCAAACTGTATATCACGAGATGAGTTAGGATAAAATAAACTTCTATGATTTTGTATGCTGACATAAAACACAAAATATATTCCCATAAAACAATATATATATATATATATATATATATATATATATATATATAAAATATTCTATATCTATAATTTTCTTTAAATAAATTCTTTTATAATATTTGAATAATTATCACAAGGTTTACTAGCAATCACAATAGTGAGCTTTAAAGACTATAAATATATTATATTTAATACTGATGCGTGGACTTGGTTCAATTCAGAATTCTACAATTTAAAACCTGTTCGGTCTATAGATTTGATATGACATACTTTGATCAATTAGCAAAAATAATAATTATCAAATTAATATTCAAAACATAAGATCTCAGGGTTTTATATGAGTTCGTGCCGTGCATGGAAGTAAGCTTCCTACATATATCAAATAAATTCATAAAACGTCCTTATAAACTATATGATAGCACTCAACACGTTGCAAAATTTCCTTGATTCGAATTCATTTATATAGCGCTTTGATTAATTCCCCAACTCTAATAAAAAAGAGGCCTTTCCAAAACGAGCTCGTTTGAACAAACACTCACAGTTCTTGGAGGTCTTGCAGAATAAATTAATTATTTCCAATAATTAATTGTGCAGGTCCTTTTCGTCTCGGCTGGGCTCGCGCGTGGTCCAGATTTCTTATAGATTTCTTTCCGTATTAAAGATATATTTATGGGAATTGATTACAATTAAGAACTCTTCAACAACACTGAATTCACAGATAATTAAACATTAATTACAAATAGTTCACATTTAAAAGAGGGATAGGCTTGATAATTTTAAAATTTAAAGGAAGAAAGAACCCTAAACTCCATGTGCATCCTCTCAGAACGAGATCACAAGCCAGAAGAAAGTGGTTTTCAGAAAAATTTTATCTCTTCCTTGAACGATTTGTAAGCTTCTTTCTGATTGGCTTTTAATTTAGCAAACTCAATACAATTGGCTGCTTCAGAATCAGGGCTTCTTCAACTTTATAATAAAAAAAATAAATAAAAATATTTATATAAATATATGGAGTGATTGTCTTAAACTATTCTGATAAATAAGTCGCGATATACGATGTTAATATGTAATATATATTTAGTTTTTTTTATACGAGTTTTGTATACCCTTGATTTTCGTGCTTTTTTTAGATTGTAATAAATTTTTATACAGCAATAATAGTTGTCCCTATTTATTTACATAAATCTTCCTCAGTATATATAATACACCTTTTGTGAGTAAACTTTATAATTCAACTTGTACTGGTTGATCGAACAATCAGCTGATTCGTTAGGTATTGATTCAAATAACTATCGATTTATTCTAGATCGATTGATTCATTTTAAAAGTGTAAACTAATAATTCTAACCTCAATGTACATGCAAACTTTTATTTTTTATGATCTGCCAATAATAAATAAGCCGCTTTATAATTTGTAATTCTGCCAATGGATCCTCACAGTTGTTGAATCACAATTATGCATGTTTTTTCTTATCATTTTAGATAATACGATTACCCTTTTATCACTAACAACATTCGATTTTACTTGAGTGGTTCTTTGACTAGGTTATCTTTCTTTTCCATTTTATAATTCTATTAAAGTTCAATAGTTCATTTCAAAATATTTTGTTGTGCTCAAATACCACGTGACACTAGACACAATACTATTCCCTTATATACTTGAAAGAGTGTCTTAATCTCTAAGAGAAACATCAAATTCAACAATAGGGTTCATTTTTATATTGGGCTGGCCACTAACGATAGGACATGCATGATGAACATGTATTAGCCTAGTCACGAATTTAATAGAACTGTATCGAAAGTAAGTTTCATTAAGAATTTTCAGTGAGTTATAACCTATGAAGAAAAATTATGTTATTAAAATATAGTAAATGATGGTAACTAATCAAGAAGAGCTAAATCTTTACTATATATCAAGTATTAAATGCAATATTTCTGAGGAAATAGAGTCCTGAATTCGAATAGGATTTCAATAGCATCAACACGATATAATCATCAAGATATTATGAGACTCTGTTTATAAAACAATTATAATTTATAACATAATCAAATGTAATTAATAAGATCCAATACCTACCTAGTGTTCGGATTTATAGGTGACCGACATTAAAAAGGAGTTAGTTGATCGACTACTCTCCACAAATAAATTCAAAATATCCTACTTACCCTATAGTCCTGCTTACCCTAATCTGAGGAATGATATTTCGTACAGGTGACCGTATCATTGTGTATTGTCATATTCATCACCGATCACCCACTCATATGCATCAACAATAATATCACAACTGCAATAGATAGATTCAACTGCAATAGTTGACTGTGAGTTCAGATCGAACCTGGAGGAAAATGATGAGTTTATTTACAAGTTAAGAAGTAACGGAAATTTTCTGATCAATCGAGCAAGATGTGCGATATGGCTTATCGTGACTGATGATGGAAGGATCAATCAGAGAGGATCGCCAGATAGGACGATTGAGAGTGGCAGAAGGAAGAGAGAGAGAGAGAGAGAGAGTGTGTGAGTGATGATAAGGAAAATTTCTTGTGCGAATAGTCGGGAACGAGGTTGTGTGTGAGTAGTAGGAGAGAACAGCACAAGCGTAAATACGTGTGCTCATTTACTGGGCCATTGAAGGGTGGGGATGGGGGTTGGGGTTAGTAGGAGCTTATCGCAGAGTGGTTATGAGCTGTAGAGGCTGATAGCATCGCCGGGAGAAGAGCCGCCGCGGTCGGCCGATCGGGATTCAGTGATGATGCGGATAGGAGGTGAGTTAGAGGAGTTATCGGCCCTCTGAGCCCCAAAACCCGAACCCCAGCATCCCCATCAACCCCTTAGCAGCGTCGCTTTGGTCTAATCAATAGTCCGCCTGCCGTCCAAACACATTAACCTTCTTACATCTTGGAAACGCTGTCGCCTCACACACCCCCTTTGAACCGACCCCCTCCCTCCACCCAAAACAATACAACCAAGTGAGAACCCATCTGACCCACAACAGCTGACTGAGGAACAGCCACACAAAACAATCAGCTTGATCAAAACATCTTCTATTCCATGAAACGCCTGATTCTAGTTTCTTGTCACATTCACGAATCTACACGGTCAAACAATTTTAGACTATTTTCAAGATTTGACAGCAAATTTAACATACTTTTTCAAAGATTGGTGAATTTTAGGGTTGAGTTTGAAAGTCTAGTTCAGGTTTGTAAGCAAATAGCTAATATTAGTTGAGATGAGTTTGTTTGAAAAGTTAAGGTTTCTATAGTCGGGTTTCAAAGGTAAGTGTTAGATTAGGTAAGGTATTTCCTCATTTATTCCTATAATCAATATAATGGGAAACAAGAAACCTCATTTTCTTCTAAATTAGGCCTATGATAAAATTCTAAAGAAATTGTCACAATAACTGTAAAATTTTATTGTTCAAATAATTATATTGAGGAATTATACCATGTTCCAGTACTAAATTATTTTTCCACTGTAGATTAGTTTTCTAGACAAGAGAGCCAGAAGGATTCACAAGACCTCTTAGACCCGGTTGTACATAAGCCGATTAAATTTTAATCGTGATTAATTTCACGAGAACCAATCAGAGAAGTCTTATTTGGAAAGAAGGCTCTTCTGATTGGTTCCCGTGAATTAATCACGATAGAAAATTGACCGGATTTTGAGCTACTGGCACTTAATATTGATGCTCATAAACAATACTTGCTCCTGTTCATGGTAATAGTTGGATTCTATTCACATGTTTGATACATTTTGAATCTCAATAACAAATTCATAGAACATCTTTAAACAAAATAATAAACAGTTGGATTCAAGATGCTGGAAACTGAACATTATTATTAAATTAAATAAGCCTTTTAGACAAGACAATCAAAAATCCACTTTTTAAAAATTCATAACTGTATTCATGAATTCAATTGTTGAATGAAAAAGACTAAGAAATTGTCAAAAAACCACTGATTTATTGATAATTAGAAAGACCGGTTTCGGTTATTATTAAACTAAAACTCAAGTTTTAGTTTATCAGAGATTGACAATGGTGTAATAACCGAAACCGGTCTTTCTAATTATCAATAAATCAGTGGTTTTTTGACAATTTCTTAGTCTTTTTCATTCAATATGAATAATTACCACAATATCAACTTCTCAACTACACAAAGAGTGAAAATTCAATTGTACAATGTACTTGTCATAGGAACCTATGCATTCAGAAAGGACGGACCCTGGAACGAATTGCATATATTTATTACAATTAGACAACTTTTAATCTCATCCTATCAGGAAAACAGGAATGAATGTCCATAGGTTAAAGGCAATGACAGAACTATGGCAAACGCAGGAGAATGGAAGGAGAATGTGCGGACAGGACAAACTCTAAAAACGGCGCTAGTACTGCAACCCTCAACTCACAATTCACAATAGAAACATATTTATGCATTCAGAAAGGACTGACCCTGGAACGCGCATTGCATGTATTTATTACAATAGACAACTTTTTATCTTTTCTGCTTAATGTCTTCCCAATGTAGCCAAAATAAATTTTCTATGGTCCTAATATTCATCATTATATTATTCCTATTCTATAATTATTTGTTATTCGTATACCTAATCGAAGCTTATCAAGAGATTATTTTACTGAGTGGCCCAATTTCATATTTAATTGATCTACGATCCCAACTACATTGTAAATACGTGATTGTTGCAAAAGCAGGATTATATTCCTGATTAAAAAGGAGATGGATTTATAAGCCTATTCGTAGTTACTGTTTCAGTCCATGAAGTCTAAAAGCTATTGAAAAAAAATACTGATGCGATTGAATGTTTTATTGAGGATAATAATGGTGATTTTTTGCCTGATATCATTGCTAAATCAAACACACTCGTTGCAGTGGATGTGTTCAGAATGGCACCCGCACCAGTAATGGAATTATGAAAGCCTTTTTAGCAGAGTATAAAGTTAGAACGGCTAAGTGTTCACCTTCAAAGCTATGATGTGAGCCATTAATTGCTTTCCACAGTGTGAAGGTTTTATGCAGCAGTAAAAGTGGGTGGCAGAAACAAACGTGCAGCACGCTGTCAGTTTTTATCAATAGAAAAACAAAAGTGAGATATCTCGTTGAAGAATTTTCTCATTGTAGCTGAATTCCTCTCATCCTTCCAATAGATATTACTTTATGACGAAGGGTTGACTAATAGGTATGAAGAATAACCTATCGGTGTTTAGAGTGGAGTTATCACAAGGACTAGATATTTTTTTCAGTTTACATTACATTTTTATACGGTAAGTATACTTTTTTTTTCATAGATAATCGATTGAACTTCAAGATATTCCTGTCGTATTCTCAACATCTGAACACAGTAGGCCTACGTGTTTTGATAAGATAAAATACGGACCACATGAAATGAGGAGGGATGGTGAATTTCACAGGATATAATTTTTCTCTCTAAATTTTAAATGGTTTGTTTTATTTCGATTTGCAATTTTATGATAACTGATTTGTTGAAGAAATTAATAAAGACATAATCATTATGTAGGTCTAGGTAGGTGGTCTAATCTGGGAGTGATCTCAGTATAGTAGGCATATAGTGGATGTCACGAATAAAAGTGAGTCAAATCTGTATTGATTTGTTTGTTGGGCAAACAACAAACAAATTTGATTTATTGATTTGTTTTGATCTGTATTGATTTGTTTGTTGAGTGCTTGTTACACTCATCATCTCCTGGAGAAAGCGTAAAAAATCGGCCAGTATCGCAGTTCATCCATTGTAGTGGATTTTAGTAGCAACTCTTCACTTTTTCTTGTCGGTTTTAGAATGGCGACATTAGCACCACACACACACACAAGTGGCAGTGCTGGATAGAAGAATTACGGTATCAAGGATGCGATATTAGAATAATTGGATAGAATGACATTTTTATTTGATGACGTGGCGAAGTATGGACAGAAATGTCCACTCCAACATCCAATCATGAAGTTAAAGAAGCAGAGCAGTAGGAAGAGGGAGGTAAAATAAGGAGAAGGGGCAAGACGACCATTAGAATAGTGGGAGGATAGAAGAACAGATGACCCTACAGCACTCCTATGAATGGTGGGAGGGAACAGAACAGAATTGATTATGGAGAGAAAGTAAATGAACAGTTGGAACGTAGAGGAAAAGGAGGTAAACACAGGATTAGGAGAGGAATACAAAGAGGAAATGTAGGAGGAAAATGAAAAAAGAGGGTGATGTATAGAGATGATAAGAACAATATGAACACGAGAAAAGAAAATGAGAGTTTGTAGGAAAACTATGTAGAAATGAAAAATGAAATATATGTTTAAATGACGAATTATGTGAGGTGGAAAACAAAATCGAGAATAAGACAAAAGGAGGAAGGAGGATATGGAATATGGGATTTAAAAGAATATGATACACAAGAGTTAGAAAAGAAATGAAGAAGATTTATTGTAGTAATAGAATGTAGAAGTAATAGTGTAGTAATAGTATAGTAATAAAGGGACGAGGAGGTGAAGCAGAAGGAGCACAAGAAAAATATGAGAAGTGGGAGGAGTAGGAGGAGGAGGATGTGGTGGAGGAGAAAAATAAAAAAGAGGTGAAGAAGTGAGAGAAATAGCATTCGATAGAGAAGAGCAATTGTTGGAGAAGAAAAAAGTGATAGGAAGAGAAAATGAGAAGAGACACGGGCCTGGGCCTGGGCATGGTATTAACACCGTCTGAGCCAAATGCCAGCCAATACATATGGCTGAAAATGCCAATGAGCTGAGAATACAATGGGCGTCAAGTTACGCATGTGCCATCATTAAACTGCATCACGGCGAAAAAGGTCACGTGTAATGGGCATATGCCTCGTCGCCTGCACTATCATACAGGCCTACTGCTACTGCAATCACTGCCACTGCGTCTCATATTGCCAGCAATTTATCAACTATAGAGTGGCATATTATGCTGCTGCCCTCAACTATTGTGGCACGGATCAAAAAAGCATTCTGTCGAAATTGCAACATTTAACATTTGCAATATGAGTACGTATCCGATCATAAATTTTTATATTTTAAGTTAGGATTCCATGATAAGCATTCACAATAATTGATGGGTGACCTCGGGGAGAGATTATGCGTTGAATGCAGCAGAAATACAACTCAGTACTGAGCAAATTCCTATTTTTGTCCTATTTGATAAACTCATCTGTACTTCATGGAATCCTTCATGTGCCTATTCCGTGATATAAAATTTGAGATATTAATTTTATTAATTACTGATTTAAACAACTTTCAGAAAGATCACAGGTTTAAGCTCAAAACGGTTCCAATGCTAATTTATACAACAGCCAAATATTTCTAGGTTATAAAAAATTGAATAACATTTTTGTGATATAAAATTGAAGTTTTTAATTGGTGATAAAAGAAGTTTTTATTTTCGTGTATAAATTATTAATATTCATGTTTAGCGAAAAAGAAATATATCAGCAAATCCATTGTCACACCACCTCAGAATCGGAATAGCAGCTTTAGCAAAATTCAGTTATTTCCAGTAGCAACGGAGCTAACAATGTAAGCCAATGTACATTACATCAATTCAAGACGATGAAATACCCAATAAAAATAATCACAACATAGTTATATATGATTGGAATAAACTGAATGAAAAATCATACATACCATACAGTATATTCCAATTGAATAGAGGAATGTAGGGGAAAATTCATCACTACAAACTGCATATCTTCTTCAATTGTGACAATGAAAGAATACAGTATCCTTAGAATGAACGAGTCATCTGTATTTAATTGAATCTTTCCAATCATTTTTGTGAAGAACTCAGTTGATAAGTATAGATAGTAGGCTGTTTTGTTAAACGTTGAACCAAGTTTTCAATGTGCAATGGAATGGCCTTGGAACAGAGTGAAGCTATGAATAATGCACGAGTTTTTCAAATACATTGGATGATTTGGAGTGGCGTCATCTCTACAATGAGCAGATGGCTCTGTTGGCAATTAGTCTGTCGGAATACTAAATAGTGTGTCGCAATTATCATTGAGAAAGGCATGCGCGTAATTCCTTACAATAAGCAACTCAAATTATTATCTTTTAAATGAGAATCAAAAATATCAAATGATTCATGAACAGGATTGGCATGAAATCAACATTCAGTTGAGATGAAGTATAAAACACTAGAATTCTGCAATAATTAAATATTCAATGGCCTGAAAAAGATCCTACTCATTATCCAGTAAAATGAAGAACAACTACAACTACAACTACAGCTACAACTTCTGACAGGTAAGCTCATTGATAATTGATGAATTATGGATTCTCATCTAGGGTCGTCCATATTATACAAATCTAATAATTTCAAGCGACTAATGGAAAATGTGTGTCACTTCTTTCATATGTTATCAGTAGGTATGTTTATATTATAATGGTTGACAATAATAAAGAAACAAAATTAATGGATGTATTCTCTGTGCTTGACAGTTCTCAATTTTGATAATCACCAAGTGAGGCGAAAAATTTCCATATGCAGCAAAAAGGAATTTATTTCAAAAATCTTCCTAAAATAAAACGCAAAAGAAGATTGAGTAACAGTTTTGATGGAATTCTATAAAATTATATAAATATATTAAATCTTGATTTTTGTTATTCTTCTAACGATTCACATAACTAACGAATTCAGAAACCGCAAATGGTCATGTCAAGAGAAACATTAAGCGTATATCTATAAGTAATCTGTAGAGAAAGGTCTCATTTCATTCACATTCTGTGAATAATGAAGAGGAACGTGATCATAATATTATTTTAAATTACTTTATAGGGAACTTTCAAGAAGCATTCAACTATAGACTTGTAAAAAAACTACTGGATTATAAAAAGTTTTATACCATGGAAAACCTATTAAGTATTAATTTATAGTCACAATATCACATTACATAAAACAAATTTTCTATGGGCATTTGTTCGATTGTTTAGTGGGACCCAGATTATGAATTTTGGAATAATATAGGTTGTTTGATTGATACTGTACTGTTCATTATTTTCCACACTCTTCACTTATCGCTCTTTTCACTCAAAGATGAATCTCACTGGGAAGTTCATGATTTGTAAATAAAATTCCAATTCATTCTAGATTCTGAAATTTTATTCATGGTGCCAAGAAGGCAGAACAGCAGCAGCCGTGTACAGGTTGCACAACATCGTAAACATTGGCTTGGTTCGAATTGCTATGTATAAAATATGCTCGAGCTGTGTATCGCCGCGAGCAAACAGTCGGGTAGCAAGATTAAATCATTACTCAAAGCAAGGAATATTTCAAAGACCCCCTCCTGAGACTCCACCGAAATGAATAAGGGAGGAATTTTGCAACCTCAGAAGCATGTGAGGTGCAATACCTCACGGGATAAAGAAAGATGTAACGTATGCATGCGAAAGTTCTTTCTTGTTTGCTTAGTCGACTAGCAACTTGCCAACTTGAGAAAGAGCCTCCTCTCACCCCCACTACCTCTCTCTACACATGGTGACTGAGAGCCCACTCCCACCAAAAATTTATCAAGTCATATTACCTCAGCACCGTTGTAACTTGTAAGAGCACGCTGCAAAATGGACTTCATTCGGTGCAATAACCTTACTTGTGCTGCTTAAAACTAGTTCTATTGAAATAAAATAATGGAAAACACTTCAAGAATATGACAGGCACATTCTGAGTTTTATTATTTGTCATATTAATATTATTTACATAAATCTTGCTCAAAAAAGTTGAAGGTGAACGTAATGTTAAAGGTAATGAATTTTTCGTAATAATATTTTGCGTTACTTCACATTCATACGAAATATATGTGATTGACATTTCCTGGAGACTGATAATGATTTTCTCTCAAGTAATATTACGAAGAGAAAAATAATATATTTTGAAAACAAATATTATTAATTTGTCACAATACAATCTACAGTCTCACCGGACTGTAGAGCCAGCGAAAGTAAAGTAAAGTAAGTCACAATACATTGCCAATTTCTACATATACCGTATTCATTGCAACTAACATGAAAAATGTATCGTCTGGCAAATCAATACTATATAAGAAAAAACACCAGAATAGCAAACATACTAAAACTGAAGAGCATTGCCTTGTTCCAGAGTTTAAAATGAGAGGAAGTTATGCATCCTACACACATTGTAATGATAATGATCTTGGGTTTCAATATGGAGATTTAATGAGTTATAGAAGATTAAGCCAACAAGCATTTTATTGTGTATGGGATTTTGAATAGGAGCAGAGCAAGAGATGTGATGAAATAACTAGCAGCCGAATAAGATGAGATAGAAACAAAATACTGTTCATTTAACTCTGACTGGCAACCTATGATTACTGCTCATTGTCTTTTTCTAGGTTACCATGCTATAAAAAGCTGTTTCAAAATGCCAAACGAGTAAATAATCAGCTCTACTATATTTTACTGTAATAGAACGACTTCGTAAATTTTCATCGATCAAGTCAATAAATTACAAACTGACCTCCAGCAAGTGATGTAGGCAGTGCTATGCAAACGAGGCATATTCTAGAAGAGCCATTACAAATTCGTAGCATCAATATTCCTTGAATAAATCAAATATTGATTGGAGAGTATAGTGCGTTGAAAGTACATACATGCTACTATCAGTTTAAAATAATTGGTTTTATCAATAATTTAAAAATGTAATTTGAGAACAAGTGGTCGAGTACAATGATTTTTTATTGGGTCATGTATGCTGAAGAATGCTGATTGTGAAGACTTTTGCAATATTTCTATCCAGAACATTTACTCGTTTAAGTTGAACAATATAAATTGGAAAAAATGTGGCAAATGTGGCTATATTTAAGACATGCATTCGAAGGCCACATTGAAAATCTTAGTAGATGGAATTCAATGTAAACAATCATTAACATTCATTAACAATCATTTTCATCTTTCTCTAGAAGGTATTTAATTATTCTTATAAGTCGGCTTCAATGAAAAATATTGCTACCAAGCCTCTTTTAGACAGAAAAAAATGTTCTTGAATGATAAAACTTCCCTATTATATAGTATGGATCCAACAAAGTGAAAGAAATGGAATGCTCCATATTTTCAGAAACATGTTTCCTTCGCACGGTGAATACTGTTATTTTTTGTCATGATTTCATCAAATACTTTTTGGGTAGAATCAATGTTTTCTTATATACAGAGATGACTTGTGGTGAAGGCGATTAAGGGCAGGTATGTGATACCCTTATTATGCAACTAACATTTCAAACTCTTCACCACAGATGTAATATTCATCTTTAAATTAAATGGTGATCAATACCTACGGCTGCACGGCTGCACTACGGATAAACAACAAACTTATATTGGAACCCAATGTAATTCATTTTAGTGTAATATTTCTCAAGTTCTTCTATGTTACATGATTCAATGGTGAATCTATTATGAAATAAAGTCGCAGCCTTTCAAGTTTAAAAATCCAACTATCTGCCAATAATTGATTGGAATAGTACAGTACTCGAGCAGCTTGAGAAATTATTTTGCCAGGAAAGAAGATTGTGATGGTAGCTCAGTGCAAAGCTGGAGGTAATTAATTATTGCTTTTGACAAATTCGATGGAAAGGATTAAATGAAGCCGTAAAAGCTTGTTCAACGGAGGTTACTTTATTAAATACAGAATTTATCGTATTCAATTGAAATAGCAATAACTGGATAACCAGTAGTCAGTCAGCAGAGAATGCTTTGAACAGCTAAAAAGAGATCTGACGTTGCGTTTATCTCTCTATTCATTCGGTAATTGGAAGTTTCGAAATACTGGGTGGGGGGAGGGAGGAGGAGCTTCTCGTTGACAGGAAGGAACGAATGAATTAATTGAAAAATAACTTCCATGTCACTCGCCTTGGCTCCAAGCACCGACTATACGCTAGTAGGCTATAGCTCCATAATGTGGCAACAGCGGCTCAATAAACACTGCATCAGAGAGCAATGGCAAAATGACATTATAATGCCACTCAGTCAATTATCCAAGCTATATCATTACAAAAATATCATTATTAGGCTACTGAGAAATAAGGACCTAGAGGTGAAAACGTTCAATTTCATTCCATTCTATAATATACAATCTCTCACAATAACAAAATTTCAAAGTTTGAAATTATACGAATGTTAAATTTTTGTCTCCTTTAAATATATGGTAAGACCTATGACAAGCAACACATAGCTAGACCAGATGAAATAATAACAATATGATCTGAGACTATCAATAAATGAAAGTAATAAATAGATAAATAATGAAAATATCAATCTCATCTATACCAATAATGCCTTATAGATGAAATGACTGAAAATCAACAATCCTAGTTCTTAATTTGATTTGGAAAGTTCCTGACAGTAATTTCAAATTGAGGTATGCAAAGAAAGCATGAAAATTATATTCCCACTTATAGACTTTAGAAAGGATTCAATATGACAAATAAGAATGAAAAAAAGGAAGAGGACATGGAAAACCATTGATTGATGGAAGCAATCACTTCAATAATTAAAAACCACCTGAGAGCCATACGAATTGCAAATCAACAATAATTAGCTATTGTGAAAATCTGATTGTCACAGTTCCAGTTCCAGATATCAGCTTAGCCTCCAAACAGCCTTCCAAGTTGAAGCCACCAACCAGTGCATGTATAATGAATGATGTAAATACAGTAGTAGGCACACATTCGGAGTGACTCATCGCACGGTTGTTGGTGACGTAGTCGAGGCGTGGGCTAACGGGTTATCCCATCCCTGCATCATGATACACGTTGGCCCATCAATAGACGAGCAACTTGTGTATCTCTGTTGCATCCACAAATAGAATGACGTAATGCTTGGAGAGATGACTATGTTGGTTACTTACATATATTTCCACATTTGAGGCATACCCAATACATGCCTCAACCATGTTGCAAGTGGATGAGACAAGTTGAAAAGGAAGACGAACTATGTGGACATGATGCATGTCGTGTAATGACATCCTTCGAACAGCTGTTCAATCCCTACTTAGATTACAAGGACTATTGATCTTCCAAGCAGCTGTTCAATTGAAAACTGAGTTGGAGCAGCCGCCAAAAGTTGAATAAATATAACTGTCGCCATGCCCAATAGCCACCGTTTGAAATTTGGTTCAGAGTCATCGTACCCGCATGCTGTACTGAAATATTTATTCCTTATGAAGAAAATATTAGTTTGAATTCCAGGGTATTAAATTGAAGCAGAAATACAAATATTTTAATCAATACGACCATACAATCATACAATACGGAATGTCTAGTTACACACATGAAATTTTCAAAGTCCGATTCTTTGCCATCCTTATGAATTCCATCAGATTAATCATAACTTAGCAAAATATATAATGATTTTTCATTTCTTCACATAATGTGTTTGCTAGGTTTCATTCAAACTGAATCCTTATAAATTATTCTATTAGACTAATCAGATGATATTCGGCAAGTTTCGTTTAATGTAATAGCATTTATAAGACGACAAAAAATCGATGTGTGTGTAATAAGGCTAGCACTAGCTACACACACCTCGATTTTTATTCGAACGATATTTTGCCGTCCTTACAAACTAGTAGTTCTGTGAACAGTAGACTTCACGCAGTATACTCATCCACAAGTATCTGATTGAAACTATAGACCTTAAGGAAATACAGCAATAGACTGGCTTCTCCACACATCTGTGTAATAACTTGTCAGCTGATTTATGATGAATAATTCTATAGTCTGATTTTTACTTTCCTTGCCCTATAGGTAAGGAAAGTATTGCTTTCCGAAAAAATCTGGTGTGGTACACTCACACAACACTTTCCTTGCTCATTGAACTGTAAGCCCCATTCTCAAACGAGAATAATTTAGGGGAATAACATAATGACGATTGGCGGCAACATATTTGAAACTACGATCAGACTTCTATATAATTATTTGTATATATAATTGTTTTCAGAGTACTTATTCCTTTGTGTAAATTGTGAAATTCGATGATTATTTTAAAAGTCGTCAAAACAGCTGTTCTACAGATGAAATATCTCGACTATGTGTTCTTTTTATGAACTGCTCTACCTACCTACCTCATGCACGAGAAGGAGGTTACAAAGTCCATTTCTCAAGGATGGGGTTTCCCAGAAAGGAGACTCATGCCAGTTAGTAAAGCTGATGAATAACTATACAGGGTATGAATTTGAAAAAATCGGTCAAGTCATTTTTGAGAAAATCGTGAAAAACATGGTTTTTTAGTAATTATCCGCCATTTTTCTCAAGAATATTACGGAGCTCCTGCAATTTTCCCAGGAATGAGACTCATGTCAGTTGATAGGGCTTATAAATAGCTATCCATGGTATAAATTTGAAGAAAATCGTTAGAGCCGTTTTCGAGAATACCGTGAAAAACATGGTTTTTTAGTAATTATCCGCCATTTTTTCCGCCATTTTGAATTCAATTTTATTAAATTTCTTATTATCAGATCCTCATGGTATAAGGACCTTAAGTTTTAAATTTCAAGTCAATCGGTTGATTAGGAATGGAGTTATCGTGTTCACAGACATACACACATACACACACACACATAATTCACACATACACAATATACACATATTATACACATATATCACAATATACACATATTCACACATACACACACATATACACACACACACACACACACACACACACACACACACACACCCAAAAATCATGTTTTTGGACTCAGGGGACCTTGAAACGAATAGAATACTTAAAAGGGGGGTACCTTAATTTTTTTGGAAAGCAATACTTTCCTTACCTGTGGTAGTAGGGCAAGGAAAGTAATAATAAGAATAGGTAATGAGATAAAAAAAATATAGCACAATAGCTTAAACTATCTTTTCTCTATGGTACTGATGAATGGATAATATAACTTGTATGATTCCTAATTATTAGTTCAGTAATGATATTACGAACAATGAGCTTCAGAAAGTATAAAAGTAACACCAGTATGGAGTGCTTGCTGGATGTATAGTAACGAATGTAAGTAAGATTAAGAATCAAGGTTTTCTTTAAATTGAGTGATAGCTATCCTATACTATTAAACGAGCAACTTCTGTTTATATGTTTCGATGTTTGTATTGCACCGGATCTCGAAAACGGCTCTAACGATTCTCACGAATTCAGAACATAGTAGGTTTATAATATAAAGATTCGATTGCACTAGGTCTCATCCCTGTGAAAACTCGCTGAAGGACTTTAAAAGGATAATTATTATTCATCCTTGGGAAAACAGCTGATAATAATTATTTCGTCGTCTGTTGGTGATGGAAGTGAGTGAGCGAGTTCATGTGTGTGAGACTGTGTCAAAATTATGACTCAGCTGTTGAACTTTTGTAATCATTCAATCAGATACTTAGTGCCGGTTGCAAAAAAGCCGGGTTATTTTCAATCCTGATTAATTCCAGTAGATCCATCTTTTTGAAATGATCTTCTCTGATTTGGTTCACGTGAAGTTAATCAGGATAAAAATTTAACCGGCTTTTGTGCAACTGGGCCTTTGTGAGGGAAATTTTTGCATTCCTCCGGGAATAATTTCTCAATTTACTGTGATTAGATAGAACATCTCTGTATGAATGTTATTATAATTTCTTCTTTTGTAATAAATTTTTTATGCTTTTGTAATCCAGAGCGGAGCTCAGTCCCCGATATTTTGATTGATAAGCCAAATTTTCAGGACGAGGCAAGAATGTATTTCATCAGTAATTCAAATGAGCTGAACTCTAAATTTTTCAACTAAAACCTATTCATCAATGTGTTCAGACACGATGCACTAATGTCAAGCAGGCGCAGGAAAGGAGCCAGGGCCAGGAAAGCTGCTCATGCTTTGATTGAGTAGAATTACGAGAGGAAATCGATGCTGGTGTGGTAGGGTGGTGGAGAGGGTAGTGTCGATAAAGGGTGCATATGCATAGCGGTGTGACCAATTTAGCAGGGCGCCAGGGCGATAAATTAAAGTGCAGTCAAATCGAGTACAGTACAAAACTGGACATAGAGGAATGCGAGAGAGCACAGGGACACAGAAAGGGAGAAGAGTACTGGTGCTGTGACAACAAAGTTAGCACAGCAGCCTGCGACAACAATCCGATTGGCGAATAAATTTACGCGGCAATCCCAACAGAAAACTGATAGCTATCGAATGAATAGAAACGCGGACCGCGAGTAATTACAACAGTCGGTGGGTTCGAGGAGATGCGACACAACACAGAAAGTAGTAGGGAATGTTTCTGGCATTTTCCAACTGGGAAACAACAGAAGCTACATGCAGTAGTTCTCCCAACAACGCGTCACTGGAACAATAGCGCGACAACTGTACACTATAGAGGCACTAGTACTATAGAGACATGCATGGCCAATGCGGGCTGAGACTCGACGCACGACCCCGAGACGTTGCCCGTTTAATCAACAGCACTTGTGGCGACAAAGTCAATATTTCACTGAGACCCCCACCCCCATCCCCACCGCCCACTAACCGCTAAACGCTCGATACACACAATGCGGCCGTGTACTACGTCCATCGCCACCGCCACACTGTTAAATGTCCAACAATAATAATATAATGAACAATGTGCTCCAGCCCCCACTCCGATTCAAGCATTCTTGACGTGAATCATCTATGATCCCCACTAAACTTGTTTACATAGAGCCTGCCCGCTTTGTATCTCAAATACCCTAATACACACTGATTAAATTTGAAATTCAGTATTCCAGTAGGCCTGCAACTGCTGGTCCGTCGCATTGTCGCTCAATGACAATGCACTCACTCCATAATACATGAATCATCAGGATGATACAGCCAATTGCAAACAAGCATTGTTTATTTCATTAATGGACCCAACAATGTTGTTTTGCAGCTGAATATTTTCCACATTCCGTCAGAAAATTCATGGATTCAGGGTACTAATATGTTTGAAAATTTAGCAATGTGATTGTGGATAAAACTTGATCATAAATTAGTAATTCTCCCATCGGCTACAACATACTGCTGTAGTAGTATTGGTTTCTCAACTGATTAACCTAAAAATTATTTTATGCAAAGGAGAAAGAGAACATACTTTGAACCACTACAAGCCAAACAGTTAGATCTCTCTGTTCTAGTCAAACTATAAAGAAAATCATAGATTTTGCACATTCAAGCAAATTTACTTGTTGTAATTTCCCTTGTTTTTGAATTACTATCACCATAAAGAAACGATAGCATAGATATCCCATGGTATAGGGCGTTTATGTCGCAACTTTTACTGTTATCCCAAGCTGATAGTTCACATAGTTCTTTCCTATGCAGCTGTGTGACACTGGTAGTCTCTCAAATTGTGCCGTTCATACACTATCACCCCAACAAAACAGTAAAAATTGACAATAATCGACAGTAATCGGCTTGAGATAACAGAAAAAGTTGCGACATAAATTCCCTATACCATGGGATATCTACTTACGCTATTGTTTCTCTATGCTATCACGTACTAGTCGCGAGAGACCCTCTGGCATCCCTCTCCTGTCGCCTCTATTCAATTCAATCAGGAAATCTGGTATGAAAAAAGTGAATTCACAGGCTGATTCAGGTTGGGTTATCCCGGCGGGAGTCGAAGGTGAGATGAGTGACAATGTTAACTGTCGATGGTACAAACAGGGGAGCTTCTTTACGTGGTAAATTGCTTGGATATGAAAAAATGAAATGTTGTATGCGAAAAGAAAAAGCCTTCTAGAAGAAATGAGAAGGATGATCTGATGAAAGATCTTTAGTATAATTCAGAGGGTGAAACGTAGAAATTGTACATATACGATGATATGGGAGATAGATATGAGCTTAATAGATATGAGGGATGAGTAGATTATTTCAATCTCAGGATGATAAATTTATAATAAATAGGATGAATTCTAATTTTTGATTCCCCAATACAATGCCTTGATTCAAATAACAAATATATGTTATGTGAGGAAAAATCATCAAGATTGAAAGAATTCATTAAAAAAACAAGGATTAAGAAATTTATAATCAATAGTATCTTAAAGAGAGTAGAGATATACTCAATAACCCAATAGAGCAAAAGCTATTCATTGTTGCCGGAAAGTGGCTAGAGCTTATCAATACATATGATACTATTTGTGCGAGTGGAAAGTCAATTTCCGCTAACCAACATCCGCTCAGACAAGTTTTCCTCTTTTTTATCAGACTCAAAGTCAACCAAAATCACAAATTTCTGTGGTTTCTATACGGATACGATATCAGTGTGGTCATGCTCCTATTGAAAATCAACTGCACACTCGTCCAAGAGCTGAGAACTTTCACTAACATCAATTTCGCTATGATATTGTACTACAGAGAAAATGGTCTCTCCTTAACAATGTCTGAATGGATGGAGTGGAACCTTCTCACTCACTCACTTCCCCTTTCACTGCTAATAGATCACGTTCTGTCAAGGTTCTAATTTGAATAGTGAGAGTTCATCACATACTAAACTTTGTACAATGATGCAAACTGTCAACTAACTCTACAGAACACACTTATACTGAATTAAACATGTACTAAAATGAATGTTGAAACTAATATAAAAGGTGATTTTTCATTTTTCTAGAAAATATTATACGATATGGTATCAGTATGTCAATGCTAAGAATAATCAAACGTAACGTTTTTGTCGTGAATTGTAGACAATTCTATACAATCATTGACGATGAAATATAAAAAAATTAAGGAATATACACTTACTAATCAGCAAGCATTTACTCAAGTAGAGTTTCTACTATTACAGACGACTTGGCTTTTCTCCACGATAAAAGTAAGAATATACAAATATTGACAATATACTAGAAGTTATAAATAAATCATGTTCCTCAAATAACAAACAGAATTATCTGTTTTGGAAGTTGAAAATGTAATCCGAAATGTTCAGCTTTGCGCTGAGAACTGAGAACTACAAGTTACTCGAGAGACTACACTATGAGTTATTGTCAAAATTAATAGATTCAGTAATGAATGCGATGAACTCATCCTTCAAAATTGATTAGTATCATTAGTATTGGTATTCTTAGACGACCATTGATTCTGTACAAATTCAATTGAATTGAGTAGAATGGGATTACTTACAATATTCAACCACCTGTAATAGTATCTTTAATGATTTTTCCCAATTCTATTGTTGATTATTGTTGAAACATACCTGTTAAAAGAGAAAAATATTTCATTAATCATACAAGGATAGAAATGAACTTGGTTGGTGAAAATGAATTTAATAGATCTTCATTGTTACAGACTCGTGTGAAGGAGTCAGACATGTACTAACCAGGAAATAAACAATTTGAATTACATTCTATACTCTCTGGTACCAGAACATCGTCTCTCATCTTCCATATCTTAACTATTTCTAAGGCGTTCACATAGATGCAGCATACCTTGATATTCAAGTTGACAATAAAATTATTGCAACCAAAATCAACACTAAGAATCCACAACACTATTATGGGTTACCGAAGATATCACTCAGCTTGACTGTGAATATTGTTAAGTGATAATCTAGCACCGGATATCCTGGATGAATATATCAGCATGTTATTCCTGAATGTGTGATATGAAAATGGATTCTAATGTGTCCTTACTTCGAAGAATGTTTCTAATAACATTCCTGAAAAATTCATCAGACACTGCAAGGGAACGAAAATTAATTTGAATGAAGATATTAATCCCCCTTAACAAAATTCTAATCAATTCTCATTCTCTTTTCCGAAATCACATATATCAGGAAAATCGCAGTATGAAATTGAATTTACAGAATTTTCCCATATTCACGAAACACTCAAACAATCAACAATGAGAAAGCTTCACATTCCAAAATTTGAAAATCATCATGGAATTGTTGTGGTAGACAGAATGTACGAGAATCAACACAATTTTTCATAACCATGGCAGATAGCATTTTAATGAATTTGAAAGTCATTCGTTTCGGGAATTGTTTTGGAATAAAACAAACGATCGAAATCCCATCAATTATTGTTCACTAGCTGGCCCGGCGAACTTCGTACCGCCAAATAGTTGATGCATCTCATGACAAAATTTAGCTGGATGCACACCTCAAAATCTATAACCCATACTAACAATCCTCAAATCCAGACCATCCTATTATTTTTTATTGTCCAAATAATCAGTTCAGCATACTCTTCTATGTGCGTGTACGATAAAATCATCACATCCTCAGTAAGTAAGTGACGATGAGTAACTGAATCGAGGTGTAGTTTAAGCTATGCTATCTTTTTGCATAAATCACATGTGCTCCCCCGTTCACTCCTTCAACTTACTCAAAACATGCTTAAACTTATTTAAAACTCTTATAAAAAATCTAATGCGTGACCTTGGAAAATATCTGGGAAATTAATTGCTTCACAAACTTTTTAAATAATTGGTGAGTGACGATGAACCCTGATGTCGGAATTATAATTATTGGAGAATCGAGGGTTTTGATAGAAATCAATGGTACAAAATTGATTACTCTTTTTAGTAATCACTTCAAATACCATCTTTTATTAAAAACTTGCAGGTAACTCGTGCTCCGCAAGGGACCAAATAAGAACTTGACCTACTGAAATATTGAAGAATTGAAAATAGGCCTATTACCATTCTCGGTGAAGTATTGAAAAAGATCGATTAATAATAAGTCTGAATAAGTAACTGAATATATGTGACTAATAACTAAAATATGTAATAACTGTGACTAATATAAATGTTAGACCTACTGAATGAGTAACTGATTTTTGAATAAGTAACTGGCTTCGGGGTATTTTAATGGATTTCATTTATATAGATAATTATCCAACTCCAAAATAAATGATTTACTAAAAATCAATTAATTCTAAACACCGAAGACAGCACAATTATTCGAAGCAAAGCAATGTCTGAGGCCTGAGGCCGTACTGCTGGATGGTTACACACAGAATAGTCATTTTGTTTTTAGTCGGGGGGTTTAGAATAAAATACATGGGAGGTTATGGAGCAGCACACTCTTGTCTACAATTTATCGACGGCTGTTGGATGACGCAATGATTATAACAGCTGATTTTTATTTCTGTGTGTGGCCAGCTCACAAATCTTCTCCCATAAGGATTACATGTAAACTTTGAAGGACCGTGGGAAAGAATCCTGAAGTCGGATTATGAATTTGATAGGCCATAAACCTGGTCCTGAACATAACGAACACAACTAAAAAAATCATCAAATTCGGTGTACACATAAAAAAGTTATTGAACGTCAGAAATTTAAGGCTCGATTTTTATTTATATAGAAGATTTCCAAATTCCTTCCGCAGATCAACAGATTTAATAACATTTATATAATTTAGAGTACTGACTGAATTGAACATCCATGTCTGGAATTTCATTATGTACTCTTCTTACACTTAGCAATCTTCAAATTTACAAGATCATTTCGAGATCTATATACAAATTACTTACAGTTTATATAATTTGATAAAACATTCCATTGCTTTATATCTTTACTTGAGAAATATAGCTTGTGGATAACATGATTTATGAAAGCATGATGATTTTTTCAATTTAGAGCTGCTATATTCAAGAAATAATATTATAGACATGAATACATTACCAATTGTGAATGAAAAAGTTATGAATTGTTCCAAAATGTAATAATAACATCATATATTCCAAATAAATACATAGACACAAATACAAGGATATACTCATAATAAAATGAAAATACTCAGGGCCGGTTTCCGAGCTCGGAATTTGGCTAATTTCTAGACTTTAAACAGCCTGGAGTCAGAAGATTTGCTTTCCGAAACGGGGCGTAGTCGTAGTCATTGTCATAGTCACGTTTGAATTAAATTTCGAAAAAACTATAAAATTGAACACAAATTAAAATAAAGAGAAAATAGTGAGTTTCAGCTATTTTGAATTATTTAGGAATGTTTAATTTCGTCAAGGATAAACGTTTCCAATTTTAGAAATGAGAAAATAAAAACTGTCATGAAAACTGCGACTATGCCTCGTTTTGGAAAGCCAATTTTTTGACTCCAGCTGCTAAAGTCTACAAGAAAAATAAATCCTGAGCTCGGAAACCGGCTCTTATTGTTGGCAACTTGAAGTAAAAGAGGTAATAAGGCCTGTACGAGGGAACGGGTGCATAAGATCATTATGACAAGAAGTTGATATTCTATTCTGCTGTTTGTAGTTTGAAGTAGTGAATGAGAAAGAGAAAGGTCATTAACAGGTCATTTCAACCATGTATACTGATACTTTATCAAGCATTAGTTAAGCATATTATGTTCTCAAAATATCAAAAATTATTCATGTAAGACGTTGATGACTATAATGGTCAACGTAAGTAACCCATTCTCGCTCGAGATATTTCCATTTAATAATTCTACTTTTCCATAGGAAAAAGCATCTGAAACTGTAGCAATAAATCAGAGGCTGAGAGTCATGTTTCCAGCCAAGTTTGCCGGCTTGGGCAATCTGCCACATACACAGGCTATTGATCATTGCCTAATGTTGAGGCACAAGCATTCATAGCAACAACACTCTAAAGTACTGCACTCAAAAATGCGCCAACAAAACAAGAGACCCTAATCTATTTCAAGTTGTTCTCATTCTGGAGAATAGCTTTTAGCATTCTCACCCACATCAACATTAGGCAATGAATTGTTAACTATCAAAAATTGATCCTAGAGAGCTCATTTATAGTTTATTTTAGGAATATTATTTTTGTTCTGTATATTTTTCCGGTAATATGATTTGAGAAAACATAATTATCATCATTATTATAATGTCTGCTAGTGTGGTTCACACTAGCGCTACTCCAAAGCTTATGGAAGGAATGAATTCTGTATGAGAGAATAATGATTGAATGCTGAAGCATTTTTTCATCCATGAAAGAACCTTTTAAAAACGTTTATAGCCTACATCAATCATATACTTTAATTTCAATATTGATTGATCAGGAAAAAAATGCATAATGTGGTCATGTAAGGCAAATTTGAGATTTGTTTGATGTTAGGAAATGGTGATGTAAGTAGTCAAAATGCATGGCTTAATTAAGCAAGCGGTGTGGGGCGGAAAGGGGGCGTAAAGTTGGGAATCAGGCAGCCAATAAATACACTCCAGAGTAACGGTAATTTATTTCTAAGGATTAGTCAGAGACATTGAGTTTCAGCTCGAATCACCTCAACTTTAAACGCAAAGGTAATTTCTCAGCTTCACAGATTAGTTTCAAGGGAACTGTTAAGACGGCAACCGCTCCACTATTCGGTCTTCCTAAATCACAGACGCTCGCTTGCTTCCAGTAGCAACTCACTTGCACCCTGCTTGCACTCACTCCTACTAAATCGCCGCTTACACATACACAGATCACCTGCTTCGGCTGGCTTCAACCTCCTACTCCTCCTAATCATCTTCACCTTTACCTAATTCTGTGGCTAAAATAATTATGTCTGTCGATACTACTTCTACAGTGCCTACTATCACGTCCTTCTAACTTACTATCAAACTTATAAATTGATAATCTACATAAAATATAAATGTCATTAACTAACTCATCAACAATACATGGCGAACGAAGGAAATTTAAGACTAAAAATTAGAATGAAAATTTTCCCACTGGAGTTCAATTAACGAAGCTTCAAGAGAAAATGATAAAGTGAAATGGAAAGATTTTTGTGTTCATTCCATTCAAAAAAATCAGCAACTAGGACAAACCTGCAATTTATATTACTCTCTATGTAAATGCTGTTGGTGATTTAGGTGATCAGAATGTACAATATGAAATAAATTTCCAACACAAATATAAATGGCTAACAATAATTGGAAAGCGAAAGAAAAGCGTTTACTACAACACAAGGAGTTGATTTCGGTAAAAAAAACAACTAGCCTGAGCAGATTATGCAAGAGCTGGGCTTTGTCCACGTAATGTTCAACCACAAAATGACAAAGCATTCGAAATTTACAGGAGTAGTATCCAACAGGTAGGTTTGCATTCACTGTTTCGACTGTGAAGCTTGGTTCTTTTTTCCCCTTGCATACTTTTTAGTTTTTTTACCGAAAAAAAATCAAAGTCATTGTTGATCTGAATCAACTAGGCCAATACTTGGCAATTCGGGGGACTCCAAGAGGTCAAATTTGTGAATAACATAACTTATTTGTTAAGATAATGAATATTTACTACGATTTCAGCAGAATGATTACTAACTTCATTTGAAATAATAAAACTTTTGTATTAGAACAGTTGGAAAAGGTCTGGTTTAGTTTCTTTGCTGTTCCAATACGAAATCATTTGAATATTCAATATAATATTATTATTATCGAATTTTGATTAATTGAACTCAGATCCTGTACCTTAGGCTAAAAATTGCAAACCTCACAGAAAATAAGGTATTAATCGCCAAGGTCAGCAAGGGTAAACTGACTCCATGATAAATCACCATTAATTGTACACTTGACTTTAAAGCTCCTCATAACAATCATAAAATTTCCAAGAACTCGCCGGAGAGAAAACACTGTGGTGAAAAGAAGAGCAGAAATGAAGCACTCTACTTCTGCAGAGACAGTTAACGATTTCTAGAACTAATTTCCAGAGATTTCAAGAAGAGGAGGAGCCTGTATTATTAAAAATGGCATAATAATAAAACAGCAACAAACTTCACTTGCGGACTGATGTAGAGGGATGTGGATAGGGAAGGAGTGATGGGGGGGGGCACAGAACGAGGCAACTTATCCCGCAGCCACCCCTTCACCCATACTTCTCTTCCTTTCCTCTTTTATAATACGTCTTAAGCTGCGGGCAAAGTATAATCTGCGGAAGAAAATTGTGTGTTCGAATTTCAAGCGGGGAACGAGTACGATTTACCTCCCCCCTCCAAGCCCCTTGCAAACGGGGCATTAAACAGTGAGTATGGACGAGGGGAAGGTGGCAAAGTACACGTACAATTCCGGTTGAAACGGAGTCGAAAGTAAAGTTCCTGCTAAGCTTCTTCCCTATCATCGTTCACCAAGGAGACTGGAGCTAAAATCCCTCCAGGTGGCAACAGCTGCACCGGTGATATAATTCCCCCTCCTAACCCTAAACGAGACTCGTTCGTTCTGCTTGATCCCACTCCATCCCACCATTGTGATAATTAAAATTTTATGAACAATGTATTAGGAACGTCTTTGGGCACAAATTTCTTGCCAGCGATTTACTTTCGGCTGCAAAATTATTGCCCGCGTTGCATAAAAAGCAGTGAGTGAGTCAGCTGGATGCGACGAGCCGCAGGCTGCTCGGCAAACTCAACAATCAGCCAACACAAACACCCCATCGTACTGTACACAATGAATAACGGAATAAAAACGAAATTTAGTAGGAGAAAAGACCTTTTATTCAGCGCAATAAATGCTTTGTTCCGCCAATTGCTTTTTTATTTCTATTTCAGAGAACGAAATCCTTGGATTCTTTATATATTTTCACTGATAAAGTGAGAAAGGCGTGTGATTATCAGATTACTGGGTGGATGTATTCAATTTTTGACTTTCACATTTACCTAGTTCAAATTATTTTTGAGTAAAATACAGAGGGATAAATAGTATCAACTTTCTTAATAGAAATGTTTTTGAAATTAATTTCTTGATTGGCAATCAGGAAAATAATAGTCTGACAACAGACCTGAGCCAGCAAGGTCACTTGATATTATTACTATTATTGAAAAATAATAAAGCTCTTGATAACAGGAACATGATTTAATATAAATTGAGAAAAGAGAACTCAGTCCGGTTACTCAAGGGATTTCGTGGGCACTTCGTGAAGATAGAAACAGACCCAAATATTCTGATTCTAGGGTACCTCAGGATATCCGAACCACTTGATGCGCATTTGGGGGCCGCGACTGGGCCGCGTAATGGTTGATTCAAAATGACGTATCCAGCATTAATTATAACGGTCATAGAATGGTTACCATCTATGCTAGAGACCTCTAGTAAACGCGAATCGAATCACAATGAACTATTCTACAAAGTTTGTTCTTACACTTTTCCACCTAAAACATGATTTTAACCTACAAAAATGCACTTTTTAAAACATTCAATTTTCCACGACAATTTTTTCTGAATAACTACTTTCAATGACAATTTTGGATTTGAAGTGCCAAATAAAACTTCTTCGAAATTGAATTTGTGATCTATTCCCGTTTGTTTCAAGCTTTTATCACCTTTTGTTCTGGAGTTATGATTTTTTTATGTCATTCTAGCCGCTGAGCCAATAAACTATCATTGAAACAAAACTATAAAATCGATTTTTTTCACGACTACTTCATGATAAAGACTTTAAAATCGTCTCAATCTCTTCGTTACAACCAGCCAAATAAGAATATTGATGAGAAAGCAACGAATATATTTTTTATAATTGATAAATTCAAGATGGCGGTCATAACTGATAAATTCTTTTATATCGATTTCTATTCAGTTACAGTGAGAGATATCGGATCGATTCTACCACCAAAGTGTTCATAACTACCCAAAATATAATGTTCTAGATATTAATCTCATTTTAATTACTCTTTCCATGATCAATTTAGTTTCAAAAACTTGGTACATACAATAATTTCTTCGGACGCGAAATTTCACTTTCCACTGTAAATGTATTCACAGTGTACATAACCTACTATTACTGAGACTGTGTTGTAGAATATTCCCAAAGCTTCAAAATGACATCTAGTTGAGGGCTGTAAGTCCATTTTTCACTTCTGGAGCGTTATTGGAAAAAGATAGAACTTTATATCCAAAAATTATTGTCATTGAAAGTAGTTATTCAGAAAAAATTGTCGTGGAAAATTGAATGTTTTAAAAAAGTGCATTTTTGTAGGTTAAAATCATGTTTTAGGTGGAAAAGTGTAGAAACAAACTTTGTAGAATAGTTCATTGTGATTCGATTCGCGTTTACTAGAGGTCTCTAGCATAGATGGTAACCATTCTATGACCGCTCTAATTAATGCTGGATACGTCATTTTGAATCGGCCATTACGCGGCCCAGTCGCGACCCCCAAATGCGCATCAAGTGGTTCGGATATCCTGAGGTACCCTACAATTAGAATATTTGGGTCTGTTTCCATCTTCACGAAGTGCCCACGAAACCCTGTTTTTGAGCCATAAGAAGTTGGACTGACTAGTAACGACAGAATACTAGAGGAGTATATCAAAACATTGACTCCTTAATATGTGCAGAATGGTAGAAGAAATACATGAATAATGATATTGAATGTTTCAGTTCAATGGAATAAGGTTCATTTAAAAGAGCCTCAAATAGATTAAGATAAATATTTTGCTGTTTTTGACAAATCCAGCTAATTGTGGGAATATTTTACAGGCAAAGTATTACGCAATGGCATAGTGATTCAGCAATGACCGAATGTGATAAAAATCAACCACAATAAACTTTGATAAGGATTATGTGTTTTCTTCCCAACGAATCGGGAAAATGTTAACCGATATCACATTTCAACAAAAAAATGAAGGTCAACCAGTATTGGACAATTCTGCTAACCGCAATAAGTATTGAAATAAAAAATACGCGAATGTCGTCGTTGAATGACAAAGAATAAATTTAAAACATTGCCTTAGCTGGTCGCCTACCCACAGTTTGGCCTCTCGGCAAACCCACGAAACAGTATTCAATAATAATAACGATAATGTACACCTTGCGCGAGTGACAAAATTTCGGATAGCACAGCAATACATTTGGGAGCATTCCAGACTCAAACTCAGTCATGATCAATAATGGCGGCCCAAGCCCACGCAATGCAAAAGCAATAACAACATTCTTTCACCATGTTGCACACTTAATTATGCTCAGTCATTTAATAGCACCTACATGACACTTCTCAACCACTAAAACTGAAAACAAAGCGGTGGTCCTATTTTCGACACACTTTATTAGACTATTGTTGAAATATATAATACCTTGCAGAACATTGCACATGTCTTGGTTGAGAGATTCGTATATTTTTGTGCATCAATGCAAAAAGACCGCCTGTTGTTCAATTTATAACAATGAGATCACGAAGGCAAAATAGAATATTTGCAACTAGAAAATCTTGAAGGAGTTTGAGCATTCGATGTACAATGAGAGAATTGAAGGTATCGTTCTAATAACCTATATTAAGTTCTTTATATCGTTCTAATATAGGTTACTGTAGTATAATCTACTGCGATCACGCTCCTTGTAGAATTCTGTAACTTTCGAAAACCCATGTTGTAAATAGACATACTTTATTTACTTACTTGCATAATTAATTATTGATCCATATTTTGATCGTTTCATTCAACTTCAAAACTCTCATTTCAATGATAAATACTACCACTCATCATGATTTACGGATCAACTGTTAGTTGTTAGTGAAAGAGTTACAATCTTACACTTAAGGAATATAAAGCCATATAATCTCATAAAAAAATTGTGAAATTAAATGTGAAGCTTATTATTTTATCCCTGTTTTGCTAGTCCTAGGGCGAATAAGACTTTTCACCGTTTCAATATAGCAGCCTACTTTCTATGCGGAAACTTTTTTGTGATGCTCCACAGCAGATGATGAGAATTTTGTCGGCCAGGCTTTGAGAATTCCTGCCGGTCCGAAACTTTCAGCAGCGGCGGCTGAAATTTCAAGTCGGTGCAAAGAATGGCGCCAGAGAGGAAATTTTGGACGTCAAGCGAGATGCTGCTGTCTAGCTAGTGTGGCAGAAATTAGAAGGAGAAAAGGAGCAGGAGATCGAAAGTCCAGACTTTCGTTCGAGATGCGATTATAAAGTAATTTATCGGAGAAAAGTCAAGGGTGCTCTGAGACTGTGTAATAAACGGCAGCACCGGTAGAGAGTGGGGCGGGCAGAGTTACTCCTCAAATTACAAACAAAGCTCGGAACAAATTTTGAAGCGGTAGGTAAGTCGGCCGGAGGGCGAAGAAAAAAGACGCCGATGAGGGAAGTAGAAGAAAATCAAGAGGAAAAAGAAGTAAAGAAGAGGTTACAGCGTATAGTGGGAATGAGAATGAGAGAGAAAAATGTGGAAAGGTGCAGCAGAAAGTAGGATAGTTAATGCACCCCCCTACAAGTATTGAGTCCTGAGTTTTCTTCTGGGGAGAATTTCCGATCACGCAGTCGAGTAGGTAATGCCACTCGTGTCTTGGCTTCCATACTTCCTGTCCTTGTCTACTCTTACAATTACTCGACGATCCCTCTCGATCCCACCAGACGTGACACACCGACCAGTTCACTCCAACCACCGTTATCAACATACTCAATGAGCTGTCTTTCAAAAATTGTAAGCTTAATCAATCAATAGTTGAAACATGTATCAGCCAATCATCACAAATATAAAAGCACTAATAACGATCACTAATCTTCCAACTTTTCAAGTCAGTACTCTCACTCAGTTCATTCTTACAATTTATTTTCTGTTGAAGAGCCTACCAGCATGCCTAGAAGCAATAAGTAAAGTGGAGTAGTAATGGGCAGTAACAGAAAGCTATCGAATATCAACTCATTTTTTATTATAAAAATTAGTACCGGAAAACCCAGCACGGATCACATTTTCAATATAAAATCATAATTATGAATAATTCGGTCTATTGAACAACCAATAAAACCATAATTTCGATGGTTGGAAAGGAAAATTGATCAATAAAGATTATATTTATAACGTAAATTGAATAAGAAAGATCTATAATTTAAAATAAGAGTAGGATTATGGATCAATACTGGTTCAATAAAGAAAAATAAAATTTATCCACTTTGTTCCACATATTTAATTCAATCTTCGACCAATAAAGGAGGCTGAACCAATGGGTCTCACCTTCACAAACAATATTCTGATCAATTCAAGTCGAAATGGAATAGCTTATAGGCCCAAGTCTCTTACTAGGTGCTAAAAAATCATGAAAATTTTTTTTCCAAGAACCATTGTCTCGGAAGCATAGTAGAGTTTGTTCACAACAACTATCAGAAGTTACTGTTTGTTTTGTTAGTACAGTGGAAGTAACAGGAATCGGGTTAACCAAGACCCGGGTCAACAGCAAAAAAAAAATACTGATTTCTGTGATAAGTAATATATACAATTCTTGAGTAACTTCAGAGTTGTTCAATTTTTACTATTTTCTAATCCATAATAATATGTTCATAGTTGCAATCAAACACTGTATTATAATAAACTTTGCTTATAAATAAATTTTCCCGACACAACATGTTGATGGGATATTTTTTAGATATGACACAGTTCGACAAAAAAATTGGATATCCGAAATGGCTCTCCTACTTTAATTCGGTTGACCGGGACTCTACTACATATATAAAAATGTAGGTATTTAAACAATTTGATTTTGAAAAAAAAATAGAGAATGGACACGTATGATATCCAAAATATGATAAAAAGTAATATGAGGGGGAGAGAAGAGTAAGATAATATGACAACTGCCTTCGGCTGAGCTATCGTTTTACAAACCCACTATGTAGGGGGGATATGTATGGGGAGTATGGCTGATAATAAGCCCGCATCAACAGACAATTGAAGCCAGATGATAATGGGCATGACCTGATTAACCACATGCCAGACACGAGAACGATTGAAATGATAGATCTATTAAGAGTCTTTCAGAAGAAAAGTTGAGGTTTTGAAAACTCCAAGAATTCAAATATTATTTAACATATCAGCATTCTACGAGATTAAAAAAACTATTTCGGCAAAAGAATAAAACAAAAATGACAACATAATGTACGGTTTGAATGCAATAAATGAAACATTTCAAGTGATTTTAGTTTTTCTGAAACTAGCTATGAACTAATAAATAAAATGCTGATTGAGTGATAATTAATTCTTGCCAGTGATGCCACTTCAGCTCTCGAAAACCTCACATTCATTTCAATAATGTTGTAATATTTTTGAACAACATGTGAAGTAGGTCGATAACAAATAAGAGATTGCTCATTCTATTCAAGTGATGTAGATTTCTCTCGAGAGATTGGTAGTATGTTTTAGTGGAAATAAGGCTTAAATTATATTTTCCCACAAAGCTATTGATAGAACGATGAAAATAATCGAGCAAGAATTGAATTCCAATTTGAAGCCAGAATAAATTAATTGATTTCCTTATAGAAATAAGGTAAGAAATTCTTATCGACCTGACATGACGTGAAGGGAATTTGAAAGAAAAGTAATATCACTATACTTAGAATAAATAAATTCAGCAACACAAAACAGGCACGACTGAGGAAAACGCAATGATTTTTATCCACAAGAAAAATACAAACTTTACCTTGGAAGTATTTAGACTCCTCGTAAATGCGTAGTTAAACTGAGAACTTGAACTCCACTTATCACGTTTTGAAAATCCACTAACACTGACTCGACATACAATACTGTTGGATTCAGTAGGAATAATAATAATCTCGATAAGAATACTTCCCAAACAGAAGGAATGGATTAGAAGTTCTACAATTCCAAGATTTCTTGACGATTTCACGCAAAGCCGGTATAGTAAAGCGACACACTGAAAGTCTAGTAAAGCACGCAGAGCAATACAAGGCAAGCACATAGACAAGCGTCGAGTGGACACGGCACAACTACTGAGACGCGACTGAGGCTCGAACACAGCTGAGAGGCATCGCTCGTCGACGCTCGACGCACTCACTTGCACAAAGAGCATTCACCGCAAGGGGAAACGCTCCCCACTATCATTCCACTCACTGTCTCTCTCTTTCCCTCCTCATCACACATACTCTGTCTCTTTCTCTCCTGCTCAAACAACCGCACAGTCACAAGTGTGCTGATAAGGTCATAAAGTTTCGGGCGTACTGTTCGTTCAGTCATGCAAACCATGGTCACAAGTCACAAACTTAACCTCAAAAACCAACGCAGACCATTATACTTCGTTGAAAAATAACGATTGAAGAACCACATCAACTACATTCTTTCATATCATCACAACACTCTTGAATATTAACTGCTATTTCCTGATAAGGTGGCCGACTCCCTCGTCCATGTAAGTTGGATTGTTTCGCTGTTCAAGTATCCGATATAAAAGCACACACATTTTTATGGACCCGTTACAACGGTGATGCACGACCAGAGGTGCCGTGAGATGGAAAGCTAAAATTGAAATAGGCTACTTCAAGCTTGTTCGAAAAAATCAAATCTAGAAAACAGACGAATGGAAACATTATTTGGTAAGTTGACTAGTCCTCAATTTCAATGAATGATAGAAGACGAACATACTTTCAAAAGTTCTCAATGAATTGAAGTATTGTAGTTTCTATTTGTAATAATACCGAACTTTGCGAGAGTAGGCCTACAGTCGTTCAATAACATGTGATAAATTCTTCTAAATATTAATACAGGGGAAATATACTGAGTTAATTATAGCGAAATATGGAGCAAAATTATAGAAATATGTTTGAACTTATACTGATCAGTTTTTCTATTGAAATAATTAATTTTCTACATTAATACTTCAGGCCCAAAATTTCAAGTCTTCTCGAACTTATAAGAAAATGATCTGAAATAATACAAACCCTAGAAAAGGCACTTTTGATTCTATCAAAGCAAAGCAGAGATTACATTCTATACTATGATAAAGAGTATGTACAGATTTTGCTGCTTCATGGAGTTCATCCAATTTCTTCACCAAGTTGCTCAAAGTTTGAACAAAACCAAGCAATTGGCAAAGGATTTCAATTGATGATCCTTCCTCAAATGTTGAGAAAGAATTTACGGTTCAACGTAACAGTCAGTGGCGTACCGATATAGAGTTCTCTATAACATCACCAATAAAATTATATTTCTATTGAGGAAAAACAATCAATAATATTACAAATAGAACTAAGAGTTGATAAATTGTTGATAAAACTGTTCATTTGGGAAAAAATAGATGCATCAAAGAAAGACGATCAAAGGTACCCAAGATACCTCAGAATCTCCAAATTATTACAAATTGATATTTAATTATTATTAAACACCTAGAATCAGCATACCAATCAAGATCAATACCATTTCAAACAACATCATCATTTTCAAAGCAACATACGTTGAAATCGATGCATGACTGCAGTGACAAGGTTGGGCTTATCACAGATCAGTTATCAATTTGAACAAGATTATAAGATTTATTTAAAATATTCTACGAAGAGGAAACGTGGTAGATTAAAAATGTGGAGATATTGGTGAGAGGTTTGAGGCTGGCAAAAGAACAAGCAGGGAGAGATTAGGCAACAATTTTGATTAGCTGAAGCGGCGGCGTCGGCGGCGAGAAAACGGATGTTCACTATTGAACAATGACGGCCGGATTACGAGGGCTTATTTGCCGATATTGCTATGCAAGGCGTTGTCGCCGTGCCGCCCGAAAAAATGAGGACGCCACTACAAAACCCATAAATATTCAAGCGGAAAAGCTGCTGCATGCATGCCATGCAAAGCAAAGCAATATCTATAAGAAGATAAAGTGATCGCTGGAGGCGGATCGATGCTAGTGCTGCTGTGCTGTCCATCAGTCTGCTCTGCTCTGCTCTGCTCTATCCAATCAGTTTCGGTCGAGTATTTTTGTCGTCGTCGACTAAGCTCATTTGAATACATAACATGGCTAGACTTGCACAGGCGCCATTCCATCATGCATCGAGCCAGTGAGGAGGTTGAGGCCAGCTGAGCACACATACATTACAATATGACAATTTTTCTAGAAATAATCTTCATTCTGCAAATGAAGCAAACATAAGTTCTAAAATATCAAGGATGAATGTGATCAAATAATAAGCTTATGGAGTGGAATACTCCAACCAACATGGATCTAGTGTGATAGCAGCAGATATCTACTGCTATTAAGCAGTTTGGAAGATAAAAACCGAAATTCCAAAGTATGTCAATGAGACCACGATCTATTTGGCTAAGTGACATATCAACGGGAAATTGCTACGCTTAAGAGCAATTTTCATTGTTTCGCAACACAATAATACATTGTCAGTTGTCCAATTTTTGCTGTATTGGGGAATGGAAAAGCGTGGTGAATTTGTGCAACTGCAAGCACATGCCGGGTTGATGGCGCCTTGACTTTTGTGCTGAATGCTGTCCTGGAATTCGGCCAAGTCGTTTCGGCACAAGACACACGACCCCCCCCCCTTCGACCCCCAGAGGGCCCCCCACACATGCCTACGCGCAGTAATAGTCCAACTAAACCCCGACATCGACAAGTTCACTGGAGACCGCGCCATCACACTCCAGCTCCAGCTCACACAGGACACAACTTTAAATAAATATGTCGTGCCATTTTCCACCAGAAACAAGCGACTAACTTATACTGCTGCTGACTTGGTGAGTGTTTTCCGACCACTTTATTGTTGCCCTTCATGCTACAAAAGTCGAAAACATATTTCAAGCTTGACAATACTGGATAATTTATTAACCCACGTGATGATCAAACAAAATACTGTCTGCAAAGAAAAAGGATTTCTAAGATTGATATGATATCGAATTATCCTTATGAATTAATTAGTTACTAGCAGATTCTAATAAACTTGATAGTAATTTATACAGTATATAGAGTGTCCTGCGGAAGGTGTATCAGCTGAAGGCCATAGATTCTAAATGAAATTTGCAACAAAAAATGTTCAGTAAAATTCTCTTATATCGACCTCAGTTTTAGAGATAGATTTTTCGATATTTTTGAAATCTTCAATAACTGGAAAACTATCAGTCAAAATCTAATTCTAAGTTGGTTATCTAAGATATGGTTGGAAAGAGGAAGAAATTTACAATAATATTTATCTGATTTGTTCCTATATTGAAGGTTTTTGCGTTCAAAAATGAAAAAAGTACATGCGTCGAGTTCAAAGTCAAATTTCAAACAGTTTGAACGCTCATAAAAAGTTCAAAAATCGAAAAAATTAGATGAATATTATTCGAAATTTCTGCCATCTTTCCAATTTAGATTTTGACTGTAAGTTTTCAAGTTATTGACGTTTTACAGAAATATATAGAAATCGATATTTCTCGAAAACTAAGATCAATATTATAGAATAAGAGAATTTTACTTTTTTGTTGCAAATTTCAAGTAAAATCTATGGTTTCCGGCTGTTACACCTCTGAATATTTATAATAATTTATTTCTAGTTATTTATCCAAGTAACATTGAAACATTATTTTATAGATACAGATATGTTGAAAAGTGAAACAGAGAAATTGAAAATTTAATTTCAAATGGAATGGAATATTTAAAATGAAATTCAATACATTTAACTGAAAATGATTCATTTGTTGAGTAGTCCAGAGAACAGGAGTGAATATATTAAATTCAAATTCCATTTACTACACCCTGAATCATAATATATTAAGTTACTTTGAATTTTATGACCGTATATAATAGAATAAAAGATGCACTTCGTAAACTACGAAAAAGATACCTTGGTGAATATGAATAACTAGCTGTAGAATAAGAAGTTTATGGCAGTCATTTCGAAATTAATTTTTCGCCACACTGCACAGAAAGCAGCTGTTTTCCAGTCCCTACGTAGATCTGAAAGACCTTGTTTGCAGACGACGTCGGAAAAGGGTTTCTTTTCCGGTCTAGGCCAGAAAGTTGTCTCTTTCCAGCCGCTTATGGCTGGAAACAACGCGCTAATTATTATTAATTAGTCATCCGCTAGATCGGGCGAGTGTCCACTTTCATAATAAGCTGAAGTCGCCATGATTTTAGTTCCAGTTTCGAATCAAACTAATTCGCTTCGCAACTAGTTTTATTCAATTATTTATTGTTGATTAGTGCATTCCGAATTTTCAAAAATGCTTGAAGATGACTGTGGTATTCCAAGTGAAATTTTAAAAGAATCTGAAATCCTGACTGCAAATCTTCTACCACTAAAATCAAGAGATAGGTACGATAGCTTAACGAGTATTCTTTATTTTGTATTCTTTATTTATTTTGTCAGCAATACCTGTAGTGTGGCGAAAAATATCGTTCGCACCACGGGCAAAAATGTTTTTCCAGCTCTCAATCTTTTCTAGTCCTCGGCCTACGGCCTCGGACTTGAAAACCGATTTCGAGCTGGAAAAATCTCATTTTCTGCTCTAGGTGCGAAATATACTATTTCCATTGATTTTAAGCAAATATTATCTTGAGCTTCCACTGGGAATACTCAACACTCCAGTGAATTAATCATTACAGTAGGGTTTGATAGAGCTGGTGCAAGATGTGCAAGCATTCTTACAAAATACTCTAGTGTTGGGATGAATGTAATAATAAAGTAATTATCGCAAGCAAAAAGATTTATCAGCTGTGAAGAATCTAACATACATGATGAAAATTACACTTCATATCTGACAGTTGTGAAGGTATGAAAATTGTACTGTGCACTTCATATCTCTCCTGTTCATTTCACGGCGAGTTGACCGGTTAAGACTAATAATTAAACTGCACTGCGGGAAAATGTTCAACTAACCAAATTGTCGGAAGAAGAACTTTACAAATAGCAATTTCAAAAGAACCGTGTTTTTCTAATTCAACTATAGACGATCTATATGTATGGTGTGACTAATTCCTTTCAGTAATCATAGATTCGACAAGGTGAAAATAGCCATCAAATGCACAACAGTACATATAGCAGTACAAAAAGTATTTGAGAAATAGTTCGGTATTATAAATTTCCGCACCAGTGAGTTTTCCGTAATGAGGAATAGATTCAAAGAAAATGTTATAAATCCATAATGTTATATATCCAGGCCTATCTCAATTTGCTACCATGAAGGAGTTACAAATGCGTTATGGAGAAAATCGTTCAAGAAGAAAAAAATCAATTGATTAATAAGCAGAGAATGCTTCATAGAAACTGATAAGTAATTATATTATAAAATTGCCAACTAATAGTTTCAAACAGAAAATCAAGTAAAAAGAAACTTTTCAATGTTTGTTTCCATTACGAACTGCTTGTTAATCATTACTTTTGAACAACTAAATTACAACATAGCAGTCAGGTATTTATAAATAAAAGCTATTAGCTTCTACTTACATTTGAGGAGCGTTTTCGGACACTAGGCCCTTCATCAACACTCAGGGTTGACTTCTATGTCGTAATTTAGTTGCTCAAAAGTGAAAAGAAACTATAAATATTCAGTGAACAATAATTTACTTACGTGAAAAGAAGTGCAAAAATGTAGAAATATCCCTTTTTTCATGCTCTCTTACCTGCAAAAAGAAATGAAATTTTAGTACAAATAATTTTTTTCTCAATTTTCCAATGTGTAAGTTTCAAACATGCCAAATAAATTCGAATATTGAATTGGAATAAATTAATCAGAGACAATGTTTGTTAAATTCCACTCATCGAGAATAGTCATTGCATTGATCAATAATAATTGGTAATAATATTCCAATAACTGAACGTTTCTGACCAGGTAGTATTTTTTATCAGTCTCAACATTACAACAACAAATCGCCTGATGAACATGTTATGATAGAGCCAAATAGGTTTTTTGTTCTAGCATTCCAAGAATTTTTTTTTTTATCGAAAGTAGTTGTACGGAAACGCTGCAATATCAGTGACAGAATGGAGTAGAGCAGATATCCGTCCAACTTGGATGTTATAAATGTTAGCATACGTGAAGCAATAGTTCTAGCTTGAGGCGATGCTGAGAGCCTTTGACGACCAAGTGCCAGTGGGCGGTGGAAGAGTGGTGGGTGGAGGGGTACTCACAGGGTCAGGGGTCAATTTGACCTCCGGCGACGTTCAATTGAGGAACACGCAGAGGCTTTTTGTACAAATTGTCTCTTTCCACGGCCCACGCAATGCTGGCTGACGGCTGAGCAAACAGCTACAAGTTACTGTTCTTACGGGCCAACATCATGATGAAGTTCGCTCGCGGTGCAATCATCTGCTGCAGTGATTTTTTGCTGCAATTTATTCCAACCAATCTTTAAGAATATTCACTTAATTTAGGAGGTAAGGTGTGTGATTCAACGTTTATAATTCCATGGAAATAACAGCAGTGCATTCCGTTTGAACAATGCTGACAGCTGATCGTTTAAAGTGAATCTCACTATAGAGCTGTGCCAATAAAGGAAAAAAATTCACTAGAGAATTACTACTTTGTAACTTACCTAATAATTATTGGCATTCTACATTGACAAGAGATCATTTTCAATGGATACAAGTACTAGTGTGGCTCATTGAGAAATGCGCATATCCTCCGAGTTATAAATCTAAATACTTCTAACTGTCTCAACCATTTTCTTGTGCATTCCAATTACACACTGAATGAGCCCTACACTTTTAGACCCATGAAGAATTTCAACACAGATGAAATTTCCAATAACACCATCATTTGAGATTCGGTTAACATCAGAATGTGTAAAAGTATGATAATCAATGAGAATGATAATAACGAGAATAATATAATACTGGAAAAACTAAAACAGTTATGATGGAGGTGATATGAATGGTGCTAATGAAAGTGTAAGTCTCTGTAAGGTTGGCTGCTGGTTTTTCTCCTTCAATAGTGGAACTAAACAAACGATACTGTTTTTGGAGGGGATTTCGTTGAGTCAAAAAAGACGGAATAGATTTTTCGCCAGATTGTGTCTGATCTGTGCAGAGTGATGTGATTACAGCAGGCACTCTCGGAGGTGGTGATGGGTGAGGGTGGGTGTTGGAGGTGATGGGGAAATGTGAGCAGGGTGTTTTATTTCGCTTTGTAGATCGGCAGTGGTAGGCAGGCAAAGTTAGGTGGTGTTGGGGGAATGCAATGCGGGAGCCAACTCACACCAGAGCTGTTCAGTTTCAAATTTGAATAGAATCGGGCGTTAAAAGAATCGGTATTTTGTTTGAGAGCAAGTGGAGGAATAGTCGCGAGCCGTTCTATTGCCACCTCAGCTCAGCTGATTAATGCCTTCCGAATTCTGTGGGCGTTGATACACAACAAAAAACGAGGCTTAAGTGTATTTTTCAGCTATTTCTTTTTCCTATTTCTTCAAGAAGTGGGAAATATAAGGAGAGGTGTGCTGTTGGCAGCCGAATTAGGCGTCTCTTTCTAGAGAGTCGTTTAATTTGTCGCCGGTAATGGCGCAATAATTCCTCTTTTGACACCGTCGTCGCCGGATTAGATCTCTCGGAAATTTACTGTTAATCCAGCCCTAATCGGAGAGCACTCGCTACCTATTATTCAACTCTTGCTTTGTTATTCACTCCTTGTCCTGGTGTCGGCTCCCTTTTTTCATTATATATTTCAAACTTTCTCGCTTTTTCCATCGAGCTTTTTACTCTTAAAACACTTTTCAGTTCGCATTTATTCAGAAGCCGATCACGGATTAAAATCTATTAGTGGAGTGAATCAGGTACCGTATTCAAGAGGTGATTTGGATACACATTGATTTATAATTTTGAGAATAAACAGAGTTTCCAAAGAAACGTAGTTTTAATATTTTCACCTATTTTCCAACAACACAATATAAATTAAATGCATATTAATAACGCATAGAATACAACACATAGAAAAAAGATGAGATATTTCCTTCCAAAAATAGAGAATTATCTATTCCTTTTCTTGCATACCTTTACTGAATACATGAAACATTACATGATAGATGATTCAAGATATTCTGAATAAATAATAAATGTGAATAAATAGCAGTGAACAGCAGACGAGACTGCAGGAAGTGCATTGTTTGCAAGCTCTTGCACTTAGTTGAGAAACTAATCGCTTAATATAGGCCACTACTTGACAATATATGGCTTCTTAAGCCAATAATGAAAATTTTAGCTCAAACTTCAACCTGCTATTGACGACAATTCATTCAATTTATGCTTGGGTTTTATACAAAATACTATTACATACAGAGATATTCAAGAAAAGAGATATTCGATATTCAAGAATAGCTCAACATAGAATATTGAACTTATTTATACCACAGAAAACCAACCACCCATCAATCATAATAATTATAACATAAGATATTTATTTAGTTATTTTCTCACCACCCATCAATCATAATTATAACATAAGATATTTATTTAGTTATTTTCTCTTTGAGAAAGAAAGAAATGCAGCCAAATATTTTTCTACACCCCAGTATTCAAAGCAATGAAGTTTTCATAAAAGTTGAATACAATGGAAGGATAGTGAACAAGAGTTTGTGGCAAACAAAAAAAAAACCAAAGAAAATAAGAGTAGGTGTGCCAAACAATGAATACGTGGTTGCATCATCGTTATTCTGGGCCAAATAATAATAACACTCTGTCATAATTCCACTACACACTACAGCATATTAATTTCACTGATAGTTGAAAAATTTACTATAAGAAATAACTCTGACTATGTTGTACCTAATTTCCTGCTGTAATTGAAGTTGTAGGTATACTACTGGTATTAAAATAATTGTACCAGAGCAATGCCTTCTTGTAACCTAATTAGAGCTTAAAAAAGGATTATTCTTCTTATCCCATAGTGGAATATGATGATGTAATAGCGATAGCGTTGGCGTTGACCTTTTACACGATAGTGTTCAACAGATCACAAAATCAGTTTCACTTTCGGCAAATAAAGAAATTGCATTTACCAATATAGAATAACGTCCTATATTCCAGACACCTTAATATATTTCAAAAACATATTTCAATTTTTCATTCACAAATGCAATGTTGATTATTACTGTCTTATATACACGACAAATATCCTTCGAAAAATAACCATAAATCACAATGATATATCTCGATTTCAATAAGATTTATTTATCAACACTCATTTGGACGAGTAGACTCTTGCTTTTGATCATTAATATGGAACTTTCATTCCACATTTCCTATGCTCCTATGAAATAAATTTTGTGAATAAATATAAAAAAGGTTGAACAGAGAGTAGACATAGACATAGAGCATGGTGGAGGAAAATAATAGAGTCTTGTAATTTTCGATTCGATACGCAATCACTTTCACTTTTGTTGCAGACACAGTTCAGTGCAAAAATGGCAAACAATGCAATCCTAAATTCCAGCCATTTGTTATTGTCATCGGTCTCTCCAAGTTTCATTTTTGGATTTTGCAGCCAGATATGATTAAAATATACAGTAGTTTCAATACAACATACCGAACAGGCTCTTTTTCAATAGTGATTTTCCATTATCCAATTTTAAACGAAGTAAAAACGTGAAATTATTGCCAGTGGCTTATGAAATGTACATGCGTCATTTACAAGGAAGGGATGATGAGTTTAGTCCACGTTTGGAGAGAATCGATTTGATGAGAGTATGCTAAAACTGCAAGCAGCAGCCGGTGACCGTCGGCCGGTGAGATTGGCCGAGGCCCGAGCCATTCAAGTGTAAAAAGTAATAACAGTCTTTCAATTGCAATTAGATTACGCTCATAAACCACGTACGCTTGGAAGCGCTCTATCAGCCAAAGCCGATTCATTTCTATTCGAAACTCGTTATTCAGATGCCGATGTGATGGATGACGACGTATGGCTGATGGCGGGCGAACACTCTCTGCTGCTTACTTGAGCCGAAAATTGTTGCGATGCGATCCAATCGCTAATAGATCGATCAGGCCACACTAACCCTCCTGTTACATTATATTATAGTATACCCCATTTACATTATGTTTATTAATGTGGACATAATATTTTTGTTTCAATTTCCAACCATAGTAAAAATGTGTTACACAGTTTGACATCCATTAATTCAAAATAATAGGGTGTTATTAAAATGTGAAGGTTTCATTTTCATTCTCCACGTTCTTCTGAACTATCGGTACCGTACCACTTTCATGATTTTTGAATGGAAACGAATTATTGAAGCAGAAACATTAAAAAGTATTACTAAACGAAAATCCAAATTAAATGCTGTAATTCACCCCGAAGACTGTAGACTTCTACCCATCCGTAGACTGTCTTGTTGCTATGGCTTCGTATAAAATGAGCGCTGCTATCCAGAGATTGTCAGTTTGGTGAAAGGGTAAGCATTCCTGACCGGCAATTAGGAGGTACTGGGTTCGATTCCCGGGCTGACAAATAATTTTTGAATAGTAACGCTCATCGAATTTCCATCTAGCTGTTCACCCTGTTGACAATATTTGCAGTAGCAGAAGTCTTTGGGGTGAATTACAGCATTTAATTTGGATTTTCTTTTAATAATAATTATTAATTCATTGGCATTTTAATAATTGCAATATCTCAATAATTTCCATCTGTAGAAACATTGTCTGTTCCCATCATCTTCCAATGTTACGCGAATGTAATATTTAATTTATTTCTTACTAGGGAAAATACAGTTAATATGACAATACATATTTATGTCAGATTAGTCTTGGAATACGATAATAAATTGAAGAATAAGTGGTTGATGTTATCAATGCCACTATATTCAACGCCAACCGACAACATCAACCGTCAACATCTTATTCTTTCAATTATGAAGAACCACCACAGCATCTCATACCAATACCATAAAATCAAACTATAATAATTAATGAAAGTTTATTAAAATTCGCTTAGTCAAAAGTAATTCTGGAAACATATTAATTTGGTACAAGAAGTAACTTGAGTGTCTCAAGAAAGAGGTTTCATCGGAAATCATTTTGTAACAACACTGCACTGTAGAGTCAGTATTACGTTCTACAGAATATGATGTTTTCAAACCATACGATTCTTGAATAAGAACCAAGAATAAGATTTTCATGGTTCTTTTGATTTAATTCAATATTCGAAAAGTAGGCGTTAAAAAGCTGAGAGGAATACTCTCAAGTAGTATTTGGTGTGAACGTTTAGAATAACATCATTTTCATCATTTAACATCATATCATTTTCCATTGCCAATCTTCAATGTTTATATTAAATAGAATAAGGTACTAGTAATTTCTATAATAATTGAAAAATTCAAGTAGCCTTATAAAAAGTCTTTATTACGTTATTTATATTGAATACTAGCAGGAAACCCTTGCTTCGCAAGGGTCTATTTTAAAACATTACACACTGAAAACTTGACGTGATAAATGTTGGAAAATTGAAAATAGGCCTATAACCATCCTCGATAAAGAATCTTTATGCAACATTTCAAGTCAATCAGTCCATTAGTTCAGACGTGATGATTAACTTGTAATTTGAAAATTTAAAAAGGCGTCAAACATAATTTTCTTATCCCGCTACGTGTGTATAAGCCAGTTCTTTCCATTATTATAGTATAGATGGATGATTTATCAGTATCCTTGAATGACAATAACTTTTGAGCGGTTTGAGAAGTCGATGTGCGGTTTTCATCATTCATTTCCTCTTGAGATTCTGTATCGAAATCATGTATCATATGACTTACCTTATAATTTAAAAAAAATTAAGTTGAATTTAAAATGGCTGTTCCAAGATGGCGGACCAGAATTTTTATGCGACAGAAAATCAGTTATTTTTATTTGAATAGGATCCCCAATCATACCTATCATCTAATCGCTCTTTTAAAAGAAATGTTCAGCTGTTTCTATACAACTGGAAGCATGACAAAATGAAAACTTGCCGTAATGAAATTTTGAAGAATTGAAAATAGGCCTCTAACTATCCTCGGTTAATTAAGAATCTATTATGCAAAATTTCAAGTTAGTCAGTTGAGTAGTTCAGACGTGATGATGCGTCAAACATAATTTTCCTACTCCGTACGCGTTGTAGTGCTGTTTTTAAATGCCTCACATATGTAGAGTGAATCTTGTACTAATTCAACGGTGTTGAGGTTATAAATTTTGTAACTGCGTGCGTGGACGCTGAGTGTACACCAGACTGATTGACTCACTACAAGATTCAATACAATTGTCGGAATCGCAGGAGGCCTAAACGCTCGCTCACCCTTGATTCTTCTTGTGACAGATTGTATGGTGATGAAATTTTTATAAGTAGTGTAGCGGACGCTAAACACTGAATACGGATACCTTAAAATTATTACCTGTGAAGAATGAGCATACAAAATCATACAGGTCGAGCAAAAATCCCGATGTAGATAATTTACGGGACTGCGTCTCTAATAAGTTCCGAAGATTAAGATAGGGAGCAAAGACCAGATATCGTTCGGAATATATTTCGAGAACAGAGTCTTGTCGGGTTTTCAGCTCTATTGTAGGAAATTATATGATCTCTGGCTGCATCTGCTGTACTGTTGATGTATTCGCTCCTAAGTCGAGGTTGGTAACAGATAAAAGCTGATATATGAGCAGGTAAGGACAAAGAACAAATATCTCGATCTGACCCCACTCACTACATCCACTTAGACCTGTTCCAATATCCAGCTTAATTCAAATATTTCAATGATCGTATTCGATCGGTTCTTGATGATATAGAGCGTATCAGACACAATAATTGACAGGCTTAAGAAATAATCGAACTCAGAAAACGAATTAACAAAATTGAAATATATTATAATAAAATATATGATCATACAGTGCAGATTCAGAATTTGATTTACAGGTAGATAATAATTTAGCGTTAACAAAAGAGTTGAAAATTTTCTTGTGCTTGCATGACACCATGCATGATTCGACAGAACTTTACAATTGATAAAATTTAACAGTTTGTGAAAAAATGGTGAAAATAAATTATAAAATATTTTAAAAAGTTTGCTCGGGGTCGTGGTTCTGGCAGCGGAGGATAGTTAATCAACTACAAGTTCTTATAAATTCTATAGGAATAAATTCTAGGCTCTTAATAACTAAAAGCGCTTGTCGGCGTGGCCATTAATTTAACGAAAAAAATTTTATATCTTTCTGCACTGTAATACTTTTTCGAAGCGTAGATTGGGGCCCCTTTAAACTTATAACTCACGTGAAATTCCTTGGCGGTCGTGGGTTTTCTTCTTTAGACCAAGATCGTTTGGTCGGCAGCAATCCAGGCTTCGGTCTCAGCACGTGGGGAATTTTAATTTAAATATCTCCTTCACCAAATTAATTAAGGGATAATTTAACTTTAAACTTTTAATTTATCGATTGATGAACATAGATTTACGAATAACAAATAGAATAGCCTAAAATATTGGCTCACAAATAAAACATATAAAATCGAACGAAAATCTTACAAATAGGTCTTGGTAACTTTAACGAGATCTGAACGGTGAGGATTTCAAAAGGGAAGTGCTGTCTTTTCTCTAAGCTTCTTGGCTAGAACCTTTCTTCTGAGAATCTCGGTGTAATAAATTTGCATAAAAATTTGCCATTGGTAGAACGATTGTGACGTAGACATGACGTCAGTGGCAAGCAATAGAATATAATTCCTTTAATTACAATAATAATTCAATTTATATAATTCTTAAAACTGCTTAATCTCCTAGACATAGTTCCTCTCATACAATGTACATGTGCTAGCGTATATGATAAGGCAGGTTTGTTGTCTGATAGTAGATTAACATGTGTTGTTTTCAAACGATCACCTTTTTGGTGCTATTTCTATGCACTATGATTGGCTTAGGCTTGCCAAAGAGATTTAATCACCATGTGGTTCAGTTGAAGTAATAGTTAATAAATTAATATTCTTATACAATTTTTATTATGTTTGAGACTGTTATAATTAATTTCTGCCGTTTTTATCAATAATATAATGTTCATGCTATGACCTAGTTAGTTACAATAATACTTGACATTTATAATATAATTTTTTAAGTAATAAATAATTTCAATAATAATACATACATTTTATTTTTTATTTGAAATTCTTGGTCCTTTATTGATAGTTTTTACTTTTTTAGAAATAAAATTATAGCTTGCATGAATCTGGCATGACATTTTAAAATTCGTTGAATCAGTCAGCTGTATTTGGGCTGCTTTAAAACATCTGATAGGTAGTAAACAAAGTGTAACCTCAAAATTCAATGAGCAGTTCATAAATGGTTCGTGCTTTATTTGCAGAATAATTATAGTTTTATTAAATAATTTTCTAAAAAATATTCAGTACAGAACGGTACTCTTATCTAATATACAGTTACTGATAAGTAAGCTTTATCGCTCGGTCGCTAACCGTTCCTTTAGCAAATTCTTTCATTTTAAAAGGTAATCACAATTTTCCTCTCTTCTTATGAGGTCTATTTAAAAAATTCATCACAGCGTATAAGCCAGTTCTTTCCTTTATTGTAGTATCGATAACTGAAGAAGACATAATACTTGAAAAACTCAAATTATATTGATGTTTTCAATACATCAATTTTAGAATCGATTAGATCCTCCTCAATTTGAATCACGCAGCCTTTTTTTTGCTTCCCCAATTCCAAACAAAATACCTAAAAAATTGGTTTCACTCCTAATTTGTGTCTAATAGTACATTATAACTGAAGAATATAAATTATTACTGTACTAATTTTATTGTGATAATGCTTTTCTTATGAATTACAATAATACAGCATGAAACTCATGTCTATTCATTTACACTGGTTGAAAAATTTTACATACATAGTGGGTGAAAAGTTTGAGAACGGCTTAATATCTCATACTCAAAGGTAATTTGACGGTGGGTGTGAAAGTTGGATTAAAAATGGCGGATCAAAGATGATGGACCAGATTTTTGAAGTCACAGTAGAGTAGTATTTTCAATTTTAGTGGGATCCCCAATCACACCCACCATCAAATTACCTTTGTGTATGAGATATTAAGCCATTCTCGGACTTTTCACCCACTCTGTAATCTATTATTTGATGAAATTCAAGTTCAAACGTAATGAAAACAACTTCCTTCAAAAACGTATTTATAATTATACGTTTCGAGGGAAAGAATTAAGAAAAAAAAGTGGAAAATTCGGGAATCGATCAGAGAACACTCGCGCCGAAGCCGAGCACTCTACCGCTTGACCTCGGCTGCGTTCAAAATATGATGTCTTGTACTAACGCTATAAGTTCCTCACTTATAAACAAACAGATTTCACAATAATGTAAGTTATGCTGAATGTATAAAAAATGTCCTGTCCCATAATGAAATTTGAACATGAATTATGAAAAATCTAGAAGAAAAATTGAAATTTGGGCCTCCAAGTGCACGAGATTGATATTTTTAGAATCTATGTGCGAAATTTGGAGATCTAAGATTAAATCATTTCCGTTTTTCCGGTAAGCAATCCACAAGTTGACATGTTTTAATGCGAACAAACGAACACAACCCTACTATCTCTTATTATATAGATGATTCAATAATAGGCAGATATCGTTGACTATAATCAAGCAATCTCAGAATTGCATTTAGAACCTCTATTTTCAAACTAATGAATGCTTAAATCAGCAAATTGGATGCTTTAAACTTGCTAATGTGTTACTAAAAAAATTATTTGATAGTTGTAGAGAAATTAACGACCAACAAAAAAATATTATCACACTATCGATGGATAATGCCTGAAATAATACCATACGTGCAGTGACATTATCCAGCTATACTGGATGAATAAGTACGTTGGAACTATGATTTATGATAAAATATGCAGGTCCATATAATTACCTACATGGTTCTGAGATAGTATCTCTAGTTACATCCCATGCAAGCTTCGAGTTGAGAAAGAGTTGAAAGGGGTCTATAGTCGTTAATCAACTCAAATAAACGACATATGAATGCAAGTTATAGTGCATTTCCAAGTCTCAGTACTATTGTGCAAATAAGCTTTATGATGCATGCTTGTTCAATTTCTACGCGTTTATTGGTGTTCAATACCATATATTATCTAGCTAGATGTATTTAGAATGCAGCAAGTTTATCACACACAGTTTGATTGCTGGTGAGATTGCATCTTATCTTCAATGCAATTTTACTACACGGCACTTGTTACGGTTCAATGAACACCACATACATAAAAAACACAATATTACAAGTCTGAACATGTATATATCAAAAGAACGGTTCATTCAATATCACTATCAAAAAAATATGCTGTACAATAATAATAGATGTTACAAAAAAAAACATAATATAATATAGTGATAAATTCATGGCGTCTTTAGCCAAGCATAGTTTGTTCGGCAACGAAAATTTCCGTTAAATTTAAAATTTCAATTATAACTGAACGCACAATAATAAAATAAGAATTCATCGATAACAAGAAGAAAAAGTTCATTTGAAATCGAAGAAAATTATGTCATAAAGCTCCTGTTTCTTCTAAAAATAGGTCAGAGTCCTAATAACGTGAATTCTGAAGAAACAATGTCGAGCTCTGAATATAAAGAGCTCTTTCATAATATTCAGAATGAGATTACTTCATTCACAATTATAGGGTATTCGATTCCGAGTGAAAAAAGAGCCTCATTGAAATGAACTCAATGTTTCCGGGCTCGAGCGAGATGCCTCTGTGTCTATTGGTTTTTCGATTCGTCTTTATTGCATTTTCAGATAGCTGCACATACAGGTCCGATATTACCACCTAACTCTGTACGGCTGTTAGGCAGAAAGTGTGATACGTACGAAATGATCACCAGACCATTGTGCTGCTATCAAATACCCAAGAGATGGTGGCATGCCCTCTTTTGTCAGAACTGAACTCTGCGTGAGCATGTGCGTACGCGCACAATTCGTGATTTTTCTTCGAGAAGAGTGCGAAGTGAAATGGGACGAAATTCGTTGGAGATAGAGCGAATAAATCGGAAATGCGATGAAAGCTGCATTCTTTCTGAGCCGATGATTTCCGATAGAGCGCAGCGCAGGACGTCTCGAGAAAGGCGACCGAATTCCTCTGAAGATGTGTCCTGTCCTGCTCTCGCCTTCGGCTGCTATTTCTTCGCAACAGCCTCCTTCTGACGGCTTCAGCCCTCACCGCCTCACACCACTCCACTCCACTTCACCCAAATACGTATAGAATAATACACTGCACGACAGGGTTTTCATCAGATATTTGGCAGCCGGTCAAGTGCTGGGTCAAACATCTCCCCCTCCCCCTCTAAAACCTACCACCCCTTTTTCATTACCTATCGACCTTCAGCTACCCAATAAGTGATAATCCACTCGCTGCCCAACTGTATTTCACACATTCAACACTGACGCCAATCAAAACTTTATCAAGATAAAGGTAAAAAGTACAGAATTTGGGAATTTTTTAAAGCTTTGGGATCAGAATAATGCTGTACATGATTTTTATCGAGTTTCAAATGTCGATTAACTTCATTTGTCTTCATGAACCGTCAGGGACTTCTCAACAAAAAAAGTCATTCGAATATTATTCTACCACTATTATGCTATGTTTTCATAATAATTGACTTGACATTGTTAATAATACTTTATCTGAACCAGATAGAAACCATACATAATATTTCCATGATAGGGAGTGACTGCTACTCTAGTGATCTTCACTTTTATCATCGTGAGAGCATACATCTCTGATACAAATATTAATAATGAGTTCAAGTTTAAAATAGTTGAATAGACTCGTTCTTGATAAGAAATAAGATTATTTGTCATTAAATTGTCAGACTTATTGACTGTCAAACGATTATTTTGGGTTGATCCAACTCACTACTCTAACTATTCAAACTTCAGAGAGAAACTACGAAGCATAGCTGCAGGATTTCGCCACACTAATGACAAGTTTCAGTCCTTCTTCAGATAATCACTACAGACTTCACAAACAGGAGAACAACATCAGAAGACAGCATTCAACTCGCGTATATCAAGTGGATGAACAATCTCTGGCTATGTTAGTTTTGGTGCTTCACAACTCGTCAAAAGGGGGCTGCGAAAAGAGCGTTCAATTAACAACAAACAGGAATAAGGATGTCTGCTGCCGTGTGCGCTGCTTTGCTTTGTCCAATGATGAGGTAAGAGCGAAAGAGAAAAGAGAAGAATAGTAGAGGAGGAAGAAGTGTGGAGAGTGAAAAGAGAGAAAATATGGAAGGAGCGATATAAAGTGGGGGAGATAATGATATAAGGGAAGAGATGGTATATGAGACTGTGTGAAAGATAAAGATAGAGTGGGAGATGAAGAGAAAGAGTGAAATGAGGGAAAGCGTCGGTGGCATACCCGGAGAGAAAATTTACGGCGCTCGCACAAGAAACGTTAATCTTCCAGTCGGTGCATTATTAACAATGTTTCCATCATAAGAAGAGCAGCTCGCGCTTGGCTTTTTCCCTAAGGAGCAATTTTGATGAGAGAGGATCAGGAAGAGAGTGACTGAGGAGGATTGAGCAGGTGGTAAGGTGAGAGAGTGAGTGTGCGGTGACGCTGATAAGGTGTAGTGGCGCTGCGCTAGCCGCACACTAGCCCCCGCATAAATCGCCCGCGCGGTTACCGCCAGTGTGCACTCTCCCACCCCTCCAATCAAAACACCGCCAGAGTAAACTATCTCCTCTGGTTGCGTTTGCAACCGCATGTCTGCTGGGGCCCTCGCTTCCACACAAGATGCTCGACATCTATCAAGGAGGGCAGCAGCCACAACCCCTGACCCCACACGCCTGACACTACCGAGCTTTCATAATACAGCCAAGCGGGAAATTACAAGGCGGTTAGGAAATAAGCTCAAGCAACGCGGCTGCAAATCATCTTGCCTTCCCGCTGCTCTCCAAAATGATCAATGCGCAAAAGTCTACTGTTTGCATTTTGCATAGCATACTTCAATCTGCAGACAACTCAGTAAGAAACCTTTTCAAACTTGAATTTGATTTCTTAGTACAGTACACTCTATTCATTCCTTGATTATAATAAGTTTGGATAATCATTAACGTATAGAATAGAGGAGTAAGAGAAATGTGGCAGAGATACTAGATAAACAAAAACCCAACTTCAAAAAAATCGTGTGAAAAAGATTAGGGCTGGCGAAAAAGTTCACACAAAATAGCATGTCAAATCACTCAGATTAGATCGGTGACCACTACCGTGTTATCGTTACTTCCATGAGAAAGGTGACTCCTTGAGGCCTGCTCGAACAGGCTTCAAAATTACTACTCGATCATTATTGTAACAGGGGCCCTTTTATTGGAGGTTCAATCATCTCTCATCATACATTGTATTACTTACGCACAATGATTGGGTATCATGCTCAAGAAAATAGTAAAAGAGTTTTCTTCGATCTAATCAGGCCAGGGAATCCAGATCACAATAATCCAACACGCATTGAACTCAATCTAATGTAATTCACAGATATTCGTTAGGATGATATCCTGGATAATCGTTAGGATAAGCTGCAGTTCCAAATACCCAGAAAATATTCCGAATAGCTTTACAGCTGCTTTAAAATATTAATGGTGCTGGATTGAAGTATGTGAGTTGAGACAGAGCGACTGGAAAGGGATCGGAGTGAATACGATGTAAACGCGCACAAGCTGTGGTATAAAATCGGGATGAGAAGTGCGGACAGCAGCAGCAGCTTTCAGAAATCACAAGCCACGTGCAGAAAGTATTCGCCTGAAATGCGCGTTTGATTTGCGAGCTGGCTTTAATCTGCCTACACCCTCTTCACTTGCAGATCCGCTCTGCCCTTCATCGCCTTCAATGTCAGACAGAGCCAAGCAAAAGAGATCCGTTCCAATTAGTTTCGGCTTAGACCAGAATCGACTCAGTCTTTTCGAAGTGTTGGTGAGAAATGGGTGGATGAAGCAGCCATATCTTGTATTGAGGCCCACCAAACTGGCGAAGCGATTCAAGAGTTTTCCACATTGGCCTCTACTCACCACAAATGATGAACTCTCGCTGCCTAATGAGAGCATGTTTGGCTAGAAATTAAAATATAGGCTACCACATTCGGCTCAAACTCGAACAAAATTCTATCTAAACATGCAACTCACAACGCACAAGAACCTGAGAAGAACATTCTTTGTGATTTATTATTCACAGAGTGAGTAATGGGAGGTCTCCCTAAGATCTTAAGAACCTTGTAATGCTTATTATTTTGAAATTACTGGAATTTAATGCAAAAAGTTAAAATGCTTTCACCCATCCATCAATTTCTAAAGGGTGGATGAATGAAGAAAATTACGGTTTTATGGCCAAGGAACGAAACAGTTTATATTATTAGTTGAATGATTGTAGAATATAATTCGTAGATTAATTATTCAATTTTCTTGCAGAGTTAAAATTATTTGACGGTGAGATTTTCAATTATCTTCGTTGAAGGAGAATGTAAATGATAAATGAAAATTTGAGTGATTTCACTTAGAATCGTTTGGCGTTTATTCACTCTTGTGGAAGCATTGAATGAACAATGTTTAATAACGATTCATTTACATGAGCTACCAAGCACATTTCCGTTTTTCATATTTAACGTGTCATCTCTTAAATTAAGTATTTTTTCTTGATAGAAAAGCCTGTTGCCAGATGCCAGTCAACACATGGGTGAAGCGATGGGATGAAGCTCGCTCAATGCTAATACTGTTGGATGAGAGAGGTGAAAAAGGAAGGAAGGATGCGATTGTGGAGGTGGAGGAGGAGGTGTCGAGGGGAGAAATGGGAAATGGCGTTATGGCCGCGGGCAGTGGTCGGGTCAAACACTCTTTTTATCAACAGTTCACCACCACGCTCGGCCAGAAAACTCCTTTTCCTGGACGCCAAGTTTTCCTCCTTGGTGCCTCCGAATGGAGCAGAGCAGAGCAGAGCAGAGCAGAGCACAGAGCAGAGCTTCCACTCGCAACACCAGCTACCAGCCCACGGCGACAACATCAAAGGCAAACAAAAGCATCCATTTCCAAAAGCCTGTGTGCGCGCGCACTTAATTCAACTGTTCTTGATTGTGTAATTACGCTCATGGGTGAAGAGAGAAGGGTGACGCTTCCACTCACTCCCTCAGCAAAACTCTTTTCTTCCAGGCACACAAAAACCTTTCCTGTTTAATTGATCGACTCAGCTACAATTCCATCCGAGAAAATCCTTTTTTTCAATTTCCACACTCATCCTCTTCTTTCACACCACTCATAGATAACATCTTCTCAGACTAATTTTTTTACACTCAAAAAAGATTATCATGATATGAAAAGAGAATTGAACTCAACACGTTGTTTTATTTTGCTTTTTGTATCCATAATGAAGATTTTCTCCATATGATAATAATTATTATGCCTGGAATATAATAGGATAAGAGGTGGTAGTATAGTAGGTTACAGTTCGGTGATAAGCACACACAAATTATTAGAAAAATATTCCAGTTAGAATCCATGCCGTATTTTTCTTCATATCATGCGGAATGACGAAAAATATGGCCTGCTGAAATCCGTTCTCCAAGGAAAGATCTATGGTAGAAGAGGACCAGGAAGAAGGAGAATATCATGACTGAAAAACCTGCGTACCTGGTTCTCCAAGACAATAACAGAACGTTTCAGGATGGCTGTCTCGAAGGAGAATAGGGGAAGACCAACTGCCCACTTGCTTGCCAGAGACTGACCAAGACGCCCACCATCACGAGAGCAATAGACTGATTCCCTTATAAATTAATTTTTCTTTCTTGCCAAAGTTTAAGTATCAAAAACTATTAATAAGTAATAAACCTAATTCAGTGTAGTCGCTCTATGACATGAATTATTAATTTAAATATCCCTATTGGAGAGGACGACAGCAGCCCACCAGAAGCAAAGGACACACAAGGCGAATCAATGCTACATCTTTAAAATTTGTGAAAAATCTTCACACGTGAGTTACAGAATAATTTACTGAGAGGGCCCTCAGTGCTAAGAATTAATAGAAATTTCATAAAGCTAGCTCGTCGAAGGTTTTACTTAACAATCAAGCTTGATTTAAACATAATTGCGCAAGTAGTATAAATAAGGGAAAAGTCATATTTAGAATACATATGAGAACTAAATGTTAAATTATATATCACTATTTGAAATTATCAAATATGCTCTGTATTTAAATATCAGTATTATTAGCATGATAAGAATTATAGAAGCTCAAAGTTCACAAGATAAATTATTTATCTAACTTCCACTGACGGCCGAACTTATACCCTGAGATTTTATATTTAAAGTATCAAATATTATTGGAATACTGAATTATAAAATTCTAATTCGATAAGCAGAAGCGAGTCAAACAAATGAGCTATAGAAATCTGTGAAATCTTGTGAAGCTGATATAAAAATCATGAAATTTATTAGTTGATGCTATTAAGCAGAATAAAAGTTTAATTGAGCCATCTGTGATATTTTTCTTGTGCATTTTCTCATAATTATTGTGTTTGCATTATTTGTTTCATATATTATTTTTTGCTCGTTGATTTTATTGTAATTATATAATATTTATTGATTGAATGGTGTTCTTTTCATTTTTAATCCTGTCTTCATGCATGAACAATCTTTTACTAGTATGTTTATTTATTATTATTGACACATTAATAGAATTATCAACCAACTGTATTCTTCATCGAATAAGTTGAATAAATCAGCGATATACAGTATCGATCACTGAATCTTCAGAAATAATACGTTCTCAAGATTTAATTAAATGGTTCAACCTATTCACTGAAATCAAACTGACTGAAATACAAAGTCTTAGTATTAAGTCGAAGCAGTATTACAGTCTCTTCTACATCTATAATTGCGGAGCCAATCAATGCCGCGGTAAAGATTGCCGATTACTAAATCAGCAGCAGTTTGCAGCAAATGATAGCGGAATTTGGTATAAGCTCCTCGAAGAGCTGGTAAGGACCATATTATTATGGTATCTTTATTTCAGCAGGTGTCAAATTACCAAAAATATTCAATCTTCACATGCTCTACCGAGCGACTGCCAGCTGGGCACATGTAACCCCAAAAGGACGTTACAAAGGATATCAAAATGGGAGTAATCAATTATTTCATCAGAAGCAACTATATATAAACATTATTCATTATTAGTACTGAGCCTGTCCGACTATCAAGTATCAACTAATCTATTTCTGGAAGATGAAGTATAGTCCAGTCACTATATACATTGGTGCATGCACTTATATTGTAGTTCTGGTTTTTTATATATTATTTGGGTACATAAAAGAAGTCCAGAACCAATTTCTTCATGCAAAATTTCCTTGTGATAGATACAGAATGGCCCAAAGACCTCGAATTTTTGGCTCATTTTACAGTTTTCAGCTATTTCTGCCAAATCTCTTAATCGGACAGATAAATTTGCTCTCACCTTTTTTTTAGATTATGAAATTCTGAATAGAATGAGATCATTCGGAACTCTCTATCTCCAATGAGTACTCAGTTATGATTTTTCAAAAATGAGTGAAATTTGAAGGAAAAATCAATTTTGATGGATTTTAGTTTTTGATCAACAATATCTTCTTATTGTTACCATTTAGATGTATAATTCAAAATCCCTCTGGGCGTATCTTTGTGCTCTACAATCTGAGATCAGGTAGAGCGCTCTATCTTATATAGATTTCCAGGTACAACTGACAACAATGCTCCTTGTATTCTGAAAAACGCCTAATTTTCAGCTTCAACCATCATCACCAACTACATTGTCCTCACATTGAGCTCATATGTTCATGACATGTTACATGCCACTTGAGCTCTGCTCAGATTTGTGGCTTCACGTAACAAATGACAATAATAATAATTGATATTTTACACAATGACATAAGTTCATGAGATTATATTCTATGAGAATCACCTGTTAGATACATTTCATTTCAGTATTTCCTGGGGGAGAGACGCGCTTGAGGACACCTCAAAGATCAAAATTTCAAAGACTTATAACTTTTGACACAATGCTCAGATTTCATCGTACTACACTTCATTCTTCTCGGCTCGTCAAGGTGGTCCAAAATCACGCATCATAAGTCAAATTTAGTCGAAAAATGGAAAATTTATTGTTGAGGGTACTTGAGCCCATATTCCAATACACAGAAAAATGGCGAAGAAATTGGTTCTGAACTTCTTTTATGTACCGAAATAATATATTAAAAAGCCAGAACTACAATATATATTGCAAGCACACCCCCTTTTTTATGTCTACATTGACTGGACTAGTACAGTATCACACAATACTGTGATACAAATCGCTCACCGATTCATCAAAGACTCAAAAGGCCATGGATGGCTCGACTACCTAATACTGCTGCCCAAGGGATGACAAACTGGAAGTGAATGGACAGATATTGATATTTATCATTCTTTAGCTCCTCAAAAAAAATTCTCGCGATCCAATACAACATTTACGATAAGAGGAATTTTTCGGGACGAAATTTGCAAATACATATCAGTTAAATGAACTATGTATTATCACAGGTATTCAATATTAGTACAATACACTGAGCATGCATTGTTGCATTACAAATACGTCATGTATGCTTATCTACAAATTTAATGTCTTACTGTTAACTTTTCCCATATAGCAAAAAAGTCCATGAAATAGGCCAAAGGAAAAATTTCAAATTTATTCAATTCCTATAAAAAAATAAACATTGTAATGGAAAAACAATACAATCAAAATACAATTATTACAAGAAAACAGGTGGGGTGTGCTGATTAGAAAGGAAGGAGGAAACATGCCTAGATAAAAAATCTGGTGTGGCGCACTCACACAACTTTCCTTGCCGTTATAGAAATTGATCACCTGACGCTAGTGGGCACGCGCACCTCAAGTCTACTATTCAAATATCTGAGCCAGCTGGTGACAGGACAATAACGCTGTAGACACACGAGGTCTGCTATCTCTTCATAGTGAATGATTTAATAGAATCAACAGTTGCCAACAGTTTGCATTTGAATAATAATATTTTTTTCGAATTTCATGCTAATTTTTAATTTTAGGTGAAAATGTTACTAACATTAATTGCAGAGATTTTCATTCTCAATCTTTTCCACTTGAGATGTTTTGTATCTGAAGCCTGATAAATGGGAATCTATAATCAAACTTTGCATAGATGTGGCGGAGCTCCTGAAAGTTTTACAGATATGGGACTTGTGGCAGTTGATAGAGCTTATCAATGACTATTCGAGGTATAAATTTGATCAAAATCGTTGTAGCCGTTTTTGAGAAAATCGCGAAAAACCCTATTTTTGACAACATTTATTCTATTTTAGCCGCCATCTTGAATTGCATTTGATCGAAATTTTTCGTGTTGGAGTGTAAGGACCTTAATTTTCAAATTTCAAGTCATTCCGTTAATTGGGAGATTAGATATCATGTACACAGGCGCACATACACTCATACACACACACACACACACACACACACACACACACACACACACACACACACAACACACACACACACACACACACACACCACACACACACACACCAAAAAACCACTTTTTTGGACTCGGGGGACCTTGAAACGTATAGAAATTTAGAAATTGGGGTACCTTAGATTTTTTTCGGAAAGCAATACTTTCCTTATTTATGGTAATAAAAGGAAAGTAAGCAAGGAAGGAAGGAAAGCAAGGGAAGTAAAATGATTACCCATGTAATAGGCTGGTAGAGTGTATAGAAATGAGAAATTAATGAAGAGTGAAGAGGAGTGAAACAGGGATAAATTGATTGATTGATTGAGTACTTTATTTATGTAGATTACAATATATACTGGCTTATACACTTATATACAATAGCTTACAATACAGCAAAATTATAGATGAATTTACATAATATAGACTAGGAAAATAACTATTGAACTGTATATGATATGAAAAAGCAATTTTTAATATAATAACTATAGATAATAATCATATTGTTATGCATCTACATAAATTGGCGGAGCTTTGGACATATCAATGTCCATTCTTTGGGAAGAATATTAAAAATATCCTCCCCACTAACTCTCTACCAAAACGTTAATTTCGTTATTTAAACTAAGGATTAATTTATTAATGGAAATATTGTAAAAGTTTTAATCAATATGAATATTGAAGAGAAAAAAAACAGAAAATTGATAGAGTAAAATAATTATATAGGTAGATAAGATCAAATAATTGATTAATAAAATGAAGTAGGCTGAAAGTAGATCAGGGTTATCAAATTTCAGTAATATACAGCATTATGCAGTGGATAATTGAAAAAACATGAGTTTATATATATACAATAATTCGTTCTATAACATGGTTTGAAGGTTTATATTGGTGGAATGGGTGAGGGATGGTTGTCATGTGATTGATCGTTCTAGGGCCGGACAGTTTCAGTCATTTGCTCCAAAATATGTTTTTTTAAAGTCAGGTTGAAGCTCGCTCGGCTCTCGATAGACCTGATAGAAACAGGAAGTGTATTCCATGCACGACAGGCACTGACTAAGAAGGATTTTGTGAAAATAGTAGTTCGATGATTGGGTATCCTTAAAGTACTTTCTCCGGTTCTAGTATGTGAAGCATCTATCCTCCTACCTTCAGAGACAAATTTGAAATCATCTTTAAAATAGTTCGGATTACCGTATTTCAAGATATCTCTAACAAGCTTGACTATTCGAAAAAGCCTCTGATCGGGAAGCTTCAATGTTGAACTAGCAATGTGGGCTGGGGTGATATGATCATGGCGTTGGAGAGAGTAGACGAAACGTAGACAATAATTTTGGCAACGCTGTAGTTTATCATTCAGAGTGACTTGCATATCGTTAAGAACAGAATTACAATACATTAAATGTGGGAAGATGAGTGATTGAACCAATAATAATTTAATGTTTCTAGGGAGGATATCGTGCATTTTCTTCAATGCATGCATGGCTGAGAATACCTTTTTACAAGTTTTGTTCACTTGTTCTGACCAGTCAAGAGTATTATTCATAATAATGCCTAAATTTTTAACTGAGCTACAGTAAGGAATGTCATTACCGTCTACACTAATTTTGTGAATCGATTCAAGGTTAATAGTGTTTATAAGACGAGAATATCCAATTATAATGGGTTGTGTTTTGATGGGATTAAGCTTAAGGCCATTTTTCTTTGTCCATTCCACTATCGAATTGATATCCTGATTCATTATTCCAACTGTTTCATTAATTTTTGCTATGGGACAGCTTAAATAGATTTGAAGGTCGTCTGCATAAGTATGGAAACTGGAGAATTTGATAATGGAAGAAAGGTCATTAGCATACAAAGTGAAGAGGAGAGGGCCTAAAATTGAACCTTGTGGTACTCCATGCATAACGTTTTTCCAAGTTGACTTTTTGTCACCGACAGATACACATTGTTTCCTACCTAATAGATAGGATTTAAACCAAACTAACGAGTTGTGACTGAAACCAAGAATAGCCAACTTATTCAGAAGGACTGTATGATCAACAGTATCGAATGCTTTAGAAAAATCAAATAGGGTGAGGATGGTGCATTTTCTTTGGTCCATAGCTAACCTTATATCATCAGTGACATGAAGCAGAGCTGTCTCAGTTGAATGGAATTTTCTCAAGCCTGATTGAAAGTTATGAAGCTTACTATTGTTGTCTAGAAATTTTACAACTTGAGCATGAATGAGTCTTTCTAGCACTTTGGACAATGCAGGTAAAATACTGATTGGTCTAAAATCCTCAACTTTATTGGGTGATGGAACTTTATTTAGAGGGCGAACCAGAGCAAACTTCCAGTTTTCAGGGAAAATGCCTTCTTCAAGTGACTTGTTGAAAATGTATGTAATGGTTGGTAAAACAGCAAATAACATCTTCTTGATAAATTTAATAGGAATTTTGTCTACACCCGTAGCATTACTATGAATACGTTGAATTGCTCTGAAAGTGTCTTCTTCTGAGATTGGATGGAAATGAAATTGATCAGTGATTGGTAAATCTAAGTTTGTAACCTGCTCTTCAAGATCATCTATATGATTAGCAATGACAACTTCGTCGCGTTGGTTAGAGTGTGAAACGAAATGGTCATTTATATTATTCAATGGTAAGTCAATTTGTGGATTCGATTTCTGTTTGCCAAGCCCGAATTCTTTTATTCCCTGCCAAAGTGATTTAGAGTCTTGTCTATTGTTTGTCATAAACGAATTCAAGTACCTAATCTTTGAGTTCCGTAATTCCTGTTTCACCCTATTTCTAAGGCTCCTATACTCTATCAAACTGTCCAAGTTAAATGTCTTTTTAAATTTTCTATGTGCTTTGTCTCTACGTCCCATCATCTTAAGTATGTCTTCAGTCATCCACGGTACTCGTCGTTTTCTATTAATCCTCCTTGTCACATAAGGTGCATGTTTGTCATACAAAGTCAAAGTCCAATTCTCGAAAGTCTTGACCATGTCATCAACTGAGGGTAATGCTTCAATTTGATGCCATGGAGTCTGAGCCACATCAGTCAGGAAGGCGGCTTCATCAAAGTTTTTGAAGTCTCTATAAGTGATAATTTTCTGTTCTGGCTTGGGTATCTTATGGGAAAGTACACAGTAGATCAAATCATGTCTAGAAATAGCTGGGACTGAGATTTGGCCTGCTTGAACAACCTCATTGGGATCACTAACAATGAGAAGGTCAATGAGTGTGTCTGATTCATTAGTATGATGAGTTGGATCGAGGGGTAAAATAGTCATGTTTAGGCATTGGAAAATAGTAGTCAGTTGAAAGTAGTCAAAGTTACGATTCGTCATGTTCAAGTCGGTGTTCATATCCCCCATAACTAGTATACGGTTATAACAAGGCATAAATGGGAGAAGAAGAGAGGTAAAGGTGAGAGAAAGACAAAACAAAAAACAACCAACATGAGAAGAGGATTCGAGAAGGAACATAGACTGATATGCAGGAGGAGATTAGAAGAAGAAGAAGAGAAAACTGGTAAAGCAGACGGAGATAACTGGTACAGAAAAATTATAAATGAAGGAGATAAATGCAATAAGTAGAAGAGGAGAAAATAGGAGAACGAGGTAAAAGTGGTATAAAAGGAAGAAGAAGAAACAAACCAAAAAGTGAAGCCCGAGGGTAGGCTGTTGGTCGGGTAGGCTGAGCGAGCGGGGAAGTGCAAAGTTTGTCTTTGGGAAAGAGTTAGTGGCGCTGAGTTCAGAATCGGACCGAGGGAGGTGGAGTGAGAGAGAGCGAGCAGTTCGGGTCACAGGGAATGCAATATCAGGGCACAGCATAGCAGCATAGCAGCGCTGCAAGCAGATAACGAGAAGGCGACTGGTGGTGTGGGGTGCTGGGGTGCTGACTGCCCCCGGGAATGCAATATCCACTGGCTCCCGCCACCAACCCTCTCTCTCCTCCCTCCTGTTGACCTCCTCCTCCTCACCATTACAATGAAAACACTACTTCTACTATCACTACCAATACTATTCTAATACTAAACCTTGACGTTTTTTACAACTAACAAAACTTCTAATCAGAGAGTTTGATTGGATTGAAATCCGCTACTAAATTTCATTTTCTTAGCATCTAATTTTAAAAGGTGGAATCCATTCACGATCCAGTAAAAATTGATTTTCATCAAACAAGGGAAGAACTCATAAATAACAGAAATATTTAACCATCAATAATTTAAAGATTATTTGGAAGGAAAATCATTTTATTCAATGAATGAGTAAAGTATAATTTGACCCCATATATTGTAAAGAACACAAATATATTTTTATCTGCAAGAATGTTTCATATGAGCCAGAATGTTGGAGATTGTTACAACTTTTGATTTCATTGGAGAAGCGTACAAATACTTCCACTTTGTATAGTTTACGTGGAACTATTATCGAATCAGATGACTGTGGGGTTGATGGTTCTAGAGTAGTAAAACCACACTGTATTTAGCTGCAGTTATGGTGCGCCTTAAAATACAGGAAATAGAAGGAGGCGAAGGAAAAGGCGATGATGAAGTGGATTGAGAAGACTTGAAAGTGTTGGATGAGTCGTGTTGCGCGGGGAAGGGGGTAAGTCGGTGGTAAGGAGAGCCGTAAATCCAGAGCCGAAGAGCCACACCCACCCTTATCCAACAAGGACGATATTTATAGGCCATCCATAGTTTTATCTCCACCGGGCGAAAACCAATAAGTTTCTCAGGGCCACGAGGAAAAAACAGCCCCAGAGACCTTACAGAAGGTTGGCCTCCAAAAAATTCAAACGCTTTTCCGACTACAAAACCCTCAAATGATGATTTACTAGCGACCGTAGAAACAACTAGTTCCGCCCGATAGCATGTAGAAATTGTATTTAAGACATTCTAAATAGCAAATTAAAATCATTCTTTATATACTTTTCACAAGTTTGAATGGTTTTTGAATCAAATTGGAAATTATGCCACTACTTTGTTTATCAATCTTATACTATTACACGAGCAATTTCTGTTAATACGCCTATGATAAGATGTTCATAATTATGTTTGTATGTCATTTTTTTGTATGTTTGTATTTCGAGATAAAACGGCTCTAACGATATTCACGAAATTCAGAACATAGTACTCAGCTGTTAACTTTTGTAACCATTTAATCAGGTACTTAGTGCTGGTTGCACAAAAGCCGGTTGAATTTTAATCCTGATTAATTCCAGGAGAACCAATCAGACAAGCCATTATTTTGAAATGGTCTACTCTGATTAGGTTCACGTGAAATTAATCAGAATTAAAATTTAACCGGCTTTTGTGCAACCGGGTCTTTGTGAGAGAAATTTTTGCTCTAGGAATTAATCTCAATCCACTGTGATTAGATAGAACCTTTTTGTAAGAACTATGAATATATTATAATTTCTCCTTTCGTAATACATTTTTTATGCTTTTATACACCAGAGCGAAGCTCGGTCCGCGATATTCATTTTCATCAAGAAAAATCTGAAGTATTATACTACCTTCAATAATATTGGCAGCTGAAGTTGCAACGGATTTCAATTTTCCTAAAAAAACCGATGAGACATTATTTTCAATATTAGAAAAAGTCATTATGAGGAAGAAGGCATTCTCATTTGAGAATAAAGTGTGGATATTTTACCATTTCATGACATTAAAACAACTTTCTATCAGGGAATACACTGGAAATGTATCGTTTATCACTGTGAAGACTGAAGATACAATACCGAAGCTAGTCAGTTCAGAAACGAGGACAACAAAAGTTCATTCAAGACAAAAAATACATTATCATCGTCGTCTGCTGGGAAGCAATCTCAGAGTTGATAGCCAGCAGTAACAAAAAAAGTTGACAAGCCTCTCAAAAATGAACAAAAAATCACGTGCAATCTTCAAATAGGACTTTGCGGAATCCAATCGCTGTTGAAATTGTTAGCTAGGTGAGGGGTAGTTAGGGGTGAGGTAAATGATTTTTATATCGATTAACAACGCACGAAGCGGACGGTACAATCAATAGGATGCTACAATAAACGGCGCTGGGTACAAGATAATAATAACAGACCGTCACGTTTTGCGCTAGACACGTGCAAATTCATATTTCGTTTGCAGTTTCAATACAGCTCTCCTCTTTTTTATTTGCAGCGCTTGTGAGATGCGCCTGCCTCGGCCTGTCTGCCTGTCTGTCAGCTGTCATCGACGGAAATATCGTTTGGAGAAGATGCCGTCATTTCAGGGATCGGTCATAAATGCAACGCTGGAACGCAAAATAAATTCTATCAGTGTGAGTGTGTGTGCTTAGCTTTTCAACTCAATAACGACACGCACATTTACAAGTACATGTGCGGAAGTATATTTTTCGTAAAAAATACACTCGTCGTATTTAGAGAGAAATCTGAACCTCTCAAATCTGAATGGAATGCACATTAGCTGGAGGCGTGCGCTGACGTGGATGATGGAGCACATCAATGATTGTCTGTCTGCCTGAAATGGAAATTTGAAACTCTCCCGACATCAATAATGTGTTTTGTTGAAAGCAAATACCATACGAAGTGAGGTTTCTAATATCGTTCTACGCTATTTTGTAGGTAATGTAACGTTTTATAAATAATTTTTGACTTCAAGGTGCAAAGACCGGGGAATGATTCCATGAGAAAATAACGAGAATGTAAAACTTTCTCTTGATACATTGTACAGAAAAATGTTCTTCTGGTAGGGAAGACTTTTCCAACTCATGTCACACAATTTGACATTTCAAATGGCATATAACTATATTATAATATAATATTAGACATTTATTAATGGAAATGGCACAGACAATTTTAATATCAGGTTCTCAATTTTTTTATACAATTTCTTTCTTTGTGAAAATTTCATGTTCAATTTACTATTTTATTTTTACTTTCCTTGCCCTATTACCATAGGTAAAGAAAGTATTGCTTTCTAAAAAAAGTTAAGGTACCCTAATCTCATGTTTTCTATACGTTTTAAGATCCCTTGAGTCCAAAAACATGATTGTTGGGTGTGTGTGTGTGTGTGTGTGTGTGTGTGTGTGTGTGTGTGTGTGTGTGTGTGTGTTGTGTGTGTGTGTGTGTGGTGTGTGTGTGTGTGTGGTGTGTGTGTGTGTGTGGTGTGTGTGTGTGTGGTGTGTGTGTGTGTGTGTGTGTGTGTGTGTGTGTGTATGAGTGTCTGTGAACACGATAACTCCAATCCTAATTAACCGATTGACTTGAAATTTTAAACTTAAGGTCCTAATACCATGAGGATCCGACAATAAGAAATTCAATGAAATGCAATTCAAAATGGCGGATAATGGCTAAAAAACCATGTTGTTCACGGTTTTCTCGAAAACGGCTTCAACGATTTTCTTCAAATTTATACCCTAGATAGCTATTTATAAGCCCTATCAACTGACATGAGTCTCATGTCTGAGAAAATTGCAGGAGCTCCGAAATATTCCTGAGAAGAATGAATTTTGTTAAATTTCTATCACGATTTTCTCAAAAATGACTTGATCGATTTTTTTCAAATTCATACCCTGTATAGTTATATATTAGCTCTATCAACTGGCATGAGTATCCCCTCCCTGAGAAACTAACAGGGGGTTCACCCCATCCTTGAGAAATTTAATTTGTAACCTCCTTCTCGTGCGTAAGTTAGGTAGGTAGAGCAGTTTATTCAAAAGAACACATAATCATGTCGATATTTTATTTGTAGAACAGCTGTTTTGACAACTTTTAAAAAAACCTCAAATTTCATAATTCAAACAAAGGAAAATGTACTCAAAAGGAAAACAATAACAATAGTATAATCGTAGTTCAAATTATTTAGCCGCCAATCGGCATAATGTTATTCCCCTAAATTATCCTCGTTTAAGAATGAGGCTTAAAGATCAATAAGCAAGGAAAGTTGTGTGAGAGTACCACACCAGATTTTTTCTACCATTTTCTATTTAAAATGTAAAACTAATAACATTTCAAAATATTTCATTTGATCAAGTAATTTTTTTAAAATACATGATATTTCCAACCTACATGCTAACTTTCTTATTAGATGATTGGTTGCGAAACATACATAAAATAATTGTTCACATTGAAAAACATATTGGAAGTTTTCAATCCATATACATACATATAAATATATCCACTGAACTATCTCTCAGCGTTTGATTTTTACTTGAACAACCTGTAAAATATTCTACAATACTTTTTTTTCCTATAAAAGTGGACCTGGGATTCAAGGCCTCATGTTATCTGTTATCTGCATATCGATTACCACAATAACGCATGGTGAGTTTACGGGAAAAGATTGATGCGTAGAAAAGTTTGAATGTTTCTAGCCAAATATAAAAATCTTGGATTTAAAAACACAACAATATTTAAGAGAGAAAATGAATCGATTCAAACATAGTAGTACAAGAATAATAATGAATCGGTAAATTATTAACAAACGGAATGATAGCAAATGACTTTAAACAACGACTAGAAGTCGGAAAGTAGCTGTTGAACGAAGATTGAAGACCTGCAAGAAGTGCGAAAACTAATGGAACTTCGCACCTTGCCGGCAATGTATGTGATGAGCATTTAAAGAGTGCACGATAAACTTCTGTGCATTGGAGTCAAGACTTGCAACATTGTTAAGACGCGCTACAGGGGAAATTAGTTCAAAGAAAGGGCTCCCTGAGAGAAGAGTTGCGCTGCGAAGACGAAAAAGCTTTGCTCCCCTCAGTAAATACTCATCAATGGCAATGAGAAACGTTGAGAGAGCTGACGAAGAAAACCAACCATCAAAGGCAGTTTTTCCAAGTTGCCCCTCGAACTGTTTTTTGGGCTGAGAATGAGTTTATCTGAACAAGCAAGAGTTTTGGAATTGATAATTATTACGTATTTGTGAATACATAATTGCATTGGATGAAATTATGTTAACTCGCACTGATTACTACACCAATTGAATATTAAACTACTCTTAGTAACATTTGAAAGTCATTAATAATAAAATCACAGTAAGTATATTCTTGTGTAGTGATTGCTTCTAGTAGTGTTATTACAATAACGTGGTGACAGACAAAAAATACTTGAGTCATTATCATAATAATAACTATATTAAAATAATAAATACCTAAAAAGTGACTATTCAAGGGAAATATTGGACCGTTGATAATGCAACAATAAACATAATAGCTCTCAAGTTGAAATATTTTATTGGATATCAACCTGCAAAGAAATCAATGAGACAGATTTTATTCCCTATTATTTATTACTAGTCCAGGCAATGAATGCTCAAAAAAAGGTATAGAGGGAGAAGTTTGGAAGACAATTTTTGACCCCCCAGTGTTCAAGGGGTGGGGGTGGTTCAAAGGTACCATTTCTTGGTTTCTCGCATATAACTCGAAAACTATGCATTTTACAGACATGACTTTCATACGAAATTAAAGCTTACATAATTTCCTACAATATTGATCCCACAACATTTTCTGTAACTCTTTCACTTTTCGAGATATTCGCTCTAAAAGATGTGACATTTTTGAAAAACAAATTTTCCTTCGATTTTTTGCTATTTTTGCTCTAATAACTTCTTGAATATCGATGGGAATCCTTGCTGATCATGAGCTTATAGAGCATCGAATTCTCTTCATTTTGATGTATGATTTCACAAGTTTACGCACATCCCCACGACTGTTGCAGCAGCTTCAGTGTTGAATGTGATATCTTCAGTTATGCAAAAATAGACCAATTGACAAAGGATTTTGGAGAGGATGTTTTGAACACAATTTTTGACTTGGCAGCTTTTTTGGGACCAGTTGGGAGGTGAACATATCAAAAGTCCCCATCCCTACCCCTTGTGCTAAAGAGATGAGGGTGGTGAAATAACAGCTTTTAATCCTATTTTTTGATGTTTCAGGGCCTACAACTCTCCAACAATGCATTGTAAGAATGAATGCTTACGGTAGATCTTTGTTTTCTCTTCAATCTGATGTATTATTTCACTACTTAATGTTTTCCTACTATTGCTATAGCAGATTCAATGTGGGGGGTGAAATTTTTAATTCTGCAACAAGTGTCAACTTAGCAGTTCCACACCTTCAATAGACGGGCTAGAGATGCGTATTTTGGCTATGTTTACCTCCCAACTAGTCTCCATTAAGCTACAAAGTCAAAAATTGTGTAGGTCTACCAGATGTTCCAGACTCAAATTTCATTGTCAAGTGATCAATTGCTACAAAATTAAAATTTCACCCCCACATTGAATCTGCTATAACAATTGAAGTAAAACATTAAGTAGTGAAATAATACATCAAATTGAAGAGAAAAGAAAGCTCTACAAATCTACCGTGCACATTCATTTTCACGATGCATTGTTGGAGAGTTGTAGGCCCTGAAACATCAAAAAATAGGATTAAAAGCTGTTATTTTACATTTTTAAGAGCGTATATCTCGAAAACTGTTGGAGATATCACAAATCACCAGAGAACAAATATTGTAGGAAATTTATCAAGCTTCATTTCTGGATAGTTAATCATGTCGGTTGAACGCATTTTTCTCAAGATATGGGCGTGTAAGTAAAACATTGGAAAATTCCATTTTTGAACCACCCTCATCCCTTTAGTACAAGGGGTAGGGATGGGGACTTTTGATATGTTCACCCCCTAAAAAGCTGCCAAGTTAAAAATTGTGTCCAAAACATCCTGTCCAAAATCCTTTGCATAACTGAAGGATATCACACTCAACATTGAAGCTGCTGCAACAGTCGTGGGGATGTGCGTAAACTTGTGAAATTATACATCGAATTGAAGAGAAGTTGATGCTCTATAAGCTCATGATCAGCATGGATTTTTCCCATCGATATTCAAAAAGGGATAAAAGGAAAAATAGCAAAAAATTGAAGGAAATTGTGTTATTTTCAAAAATGTCATATCTTTTAGAGCGGATATCTCGAAAAGTGAAAGAGATATACAAAAAAAATTGTGGGATCAATATTGTAGGAAATTATGTAAGCTTTAATTTCTTAAAGAATAGTCATGTCTGTAAAATGCATTATTTTCGAGTTATATGCGAGAAACCAAAAAATGGTACCTTTGAACCACCACCACCCCCTTAGTACAGGGGGTAGGGGTGGGGCCTTTTGATATGTCTACCTCCTTACTACCCTGAACAGAACTGTGGGGTCAAAAATTGTCTTCCAAACTTTTCCCTCTATAACACTTCGTTGACTGGGCTATACTTAAATTGTAATCTCTCCAGTCCGTAATCTGCATGTACACCTGATTCCATCGAATCCTATTATAGCCGTCAATATCCTAATAACAGACTCCAAAAAGCACTCACTCACTTTCTCCAATCTAATCCAGTACTTCAACAATCTTGAATGAAGTTGTCAACACTAACTTAAATTTGTTTGTGAACTTCATTGAAGATGAAAAGTCAAAGCAGTTGCTGGAATTTCAAAGTTGTACAGATTCGCCAATCAACGGCTGGCAGGTGATGGGATTGGAGGGGTGAGAGGCAAGGGGTGAAGTGGGGCCGCCGAGCCGAGCGCACTGTTTATCTTCTCAAGACAAATTGAGTAATTAAGAAATGTGTAAGAAGGACACAAACGTGACGAGTCAACGGAGAGAATGAAGAGTGAATGAGGGAGTGAGAGAGAAAGAGCGAGCAAGAGACAGACAAACAACATATCACCGACGACGTAATTCCTCTTTCGTCCCGCATTAGTAACAGGCAGAGTTGAAAGCTATTTACCTACCCTCTGGGAGCCAACAAAACTTGCAAAGGAGATGGTTGCAAACATCCAGTGGCACATCCCCACACTAGACAGCTACAAGACACTGCATTCTTGCTCTGCACTGCAATTAATCGCGCACAGCCCTCAACTTTCCCCAATTCAGTCGACTTCTCCAAGTGCAGCCAACCCTCGCCCGACAAATATTTATGCAAAGAATAATTAGCAACTATGCCAAGAACATGATACACGCCTCATGACGCAACTGTTCTAAATCTCTCAAAACTCGCCTGACTGGTGTCCTACTTCATCTGTTCCACATCCATTGCGAACGACGATGATACATATTTTTTAATCTAGAATATAAAATAATAATAATAATAATAATATAGTATCAAAAAATCAAACGTGGAAACAGTGTCAAGTTGTGTTCGTACAAGCTTGAGACTCGTGTCTCATTGATAATTTTAGTGATTATCTGTAATTGTGAAACTGTAATCATCCATATTTTTTCATGGAAGCTGATTGATCAATTTCTGTAAATCATTAATAACGCGAACAAAACACTTATCACTTAACAAAAACAAAATCTTTCTGAACCAAAATCGAAACCGATTCAATTGTAAATTGTCCATTGTCCAGGACCATGTTTTTCAACCTCCGATAGGTCATACATCATCATCATCTTCACTTCAGGGATTAGGTTTATTAATGAACCTGTTACGGTACCCATCTCTTTCTTGGTCTCCCTACATCTCTTTTTCCTGTAGGTCTATAGTTTTGGACTACAACGGGAATTCTTCCAGGTGGCATTCTATCCAAATGACTGCACCAGTTGCGTCTATTTTGATTAATTCTTTCATGTAGAGGAGAAACCAATAAACCCTGTCTTATATCAGTGTTTCTTATTCTATCAACTCTAGTGCCAAATACACTCCTTAGAAACCTCATTTCTGCAGCTTGAATTCGACTGTTCATTCTACGTGTGTGAATCCAATTCTTACTTCCATATAGGAGAGTCGGAACTGCAATGGTATTATAGAACTTCATTCTGGTTTCTTGTCTTGATTTATTTTTGAGGTTTCTATGTATAGTGCCACATATTTTCTGAAACTTTGAAATTTTATTGTATACATCAATATCTGTATCATATTTTACATCATTACCAAGATAGTTGAAATTTTTCATTTGTTCTATTAATTTTCCGTTCAATTCTATTTTGGTTCCAATTGGATATTGTCCTTTGAATGCCATTGATTTGGTTTTTATAACTGATATTCTCAAATTGTAATTTTCAGCAACTCTGTCAAACATGAAAACTGATTTTTGTAAGGAATCTTCATTTCTCTGAATTATTACTAAGTCGTCTGCATACATAATTGAATTTACAAAACTATGGGTTGAGAGCTGTAAACCTGAGTCCACTAAAGTTTTCCATGTGCGTAACATGTCGTCAACATAAATATTAAATAAAGTCGGCACTTTTTCAATATGTGTTGGGAGAGACACCAAGTTCCCAAAGAATTGTTGCAGTCTAAGGTTATATCCCTATTCAAAAAAAGGAAATAGATCAGACCCTCAAAATTACAGAGGTATTAGTCTCTTGGATGCAACATACAAAGTACATATGCAAAAATAATTAATAATAGACTGAAAATAATAACTGAAATATTACTTCTGGAAGAACAGATGGGCTTTCGAAAGGGTAGATCATGCTCTGATGCAGTTTTCTCCTTGAATCAAATAATTGCGAAAAGAAGGGAGTATAATCTTGAGACCCACATGGCTTTTATCGATTTTACAAAGGCTTTTGATTCAGTTAATCGCGGCATGTTATGGTCAATTCTTGAATCAAGAGGATATCCCAAACATATCATTCAATCTCTACAGAGCCTCTACATGGATACTACAATTCGTCTGCAAGTAAAGGGGGGTTTGACTGATGCCATTGGCATAAACAAAGGGGTTAGACAAGGTTGTTGTATATCGCCGACTTTATTTAGGTCATACATAAAAGTCGAATAAATAAAAGAATAATTTTATTACTGAACGTTACATCTTCCCGTGAAGATCGAGGCATTTTTGTCAATGCTGTTGACCAGCCAACCAGAACCCTGTTAATATAAGGTTGCCACAGAATATGTTGCTATGACGTTGTTTTTTTAATGGTTTGGAAGCACTGACCTGCAAGTTATTTCATGAATTTTAGGAAAGAGAGTAAGTTACTAGCGGCCAAATTGGGTTTATATGCCGAGAGAGCAAAAATTTCCCATTACCTTTGCTGCAGAATCAACAATATGATGGGATTGGTCGACTGATCAATAGCCTCTACTTCATTCGAAGTTGGATCGTATTTTAGTTGAATCATAAACGCTCGTTTTAAAAATAAGATCCCAGGATGAAATTTAATTGATTTGTTGAAGCTCAATAATTACGCGAATTGAACGGAAATTTAATTGCCGAAGAGACCACATCCACGAGCAATACATGCGGATATTGGCGAAGGGGTGAATGGAGGCTCCAGTAAACACGGAGATTCGCGAGCTCCAACTGCATCAGGCTCTTGCTCTAAGGTAAACTGCTTCCAAGACTGTTTGCACAAGTACGATGGGAAATAATTAAGGAAAGAGGGAGAAGTTAGGCGAGCAAAGCGATTGAGCCATTAGCAATCGCATCAAGCTTAATTGCACGATTAGAATCTGAATCAAGATTCTATTTCTGAATAACCCTCAAACTAATTATAATGAGAATTTGGACAACAACTTGGAATAAACAGGAATTATTCCAATGAAGTTAAAGCCGTACACTAGTAACAATGAAGTTTGAATATTTATCATTGAATATTTAGAAGGGAGTGTTGAAATATAATAGATGAATATATTTTAAAAATGGATTTTCAATCTCATCTCGCATTTTACCTATATTTGGTAAACCAATATTCCAATTTTCAGTGGATTCACCTGTATCATGTCAAAATTGTCCAAATGGGAGGCAACTTCAAAATCCGGAAACTACGGCTACAAATACCTCTCAAAAACACACCAACTGTCAGAAAAGTATTCCTGATGGAATACTGTAATACGATGTTCACTAGTGTTCTCAATTCAGGGAATCAGTACTCGACTAGTTAGTTACCATCAACTTTTCCAGTTACCCAAAAAGTGATGTGTGTAGGTAGGTATGATTGTGGGGGAGAAGGGGCAAGAAAGGTGGTTGGTTGATAGAGCGCAAATTGAAAATGAAACGTGACAACCGAGTCGTCGTCGGATCGTCGGACTTGCATGAAATGTCAAGAGTGATATTCGTCGGCAAGTATATTTATTTTGAAAATAGAGTAAGTGAAATGAATCGTGGAGCGTCAAGAAAGCATTTGTATGGAAGAGAGAGAGAGAAAGAGAAGTAGTGAGAGAGCAAGGGCTGTGCAGCTGTTGGTGGGTGAAAACGGGAAAATCCGTACAACGATGATGTCCGCATACTTGTTCACGGCTAAGCAAACAAACAGCCGAGATTGTGTGACTGCGAAAAATATTATACACGTGGAATAGTCAGCCGGAAATCTCGGATAGCTTTCGGGTTTTGCAATTTTCTTTCTCTGTCTGCAGGAGCGGCAGGACTTGTATGCGGGTCGGCAGCGGGAGCGGCAGCATTCCTGATAAAAGTTTAGTTCGCGTCGTCCACCCGCCACAATGATATATTGCTCGGCGAAAAAATACTGCCGGAGAAAATATTTACACTGGCTGATAGGGAGCCGGCGCACAGATGCGGATGACCGACTGGTCCACCGGACAAAAACTATCCCCTATCGGCCCAAAACTAGCCCATTCACGCCGACACATCACTTTCGATTCCCCAACCACTTTTATCACCCCGTTCCGACACAGCAAAAAACCAGTGCCGTTGCGAAAAATACAGCAAGCTACCAAAATTTGCACAAACACTTTGTAAACTGTAGAAAATGGGCTTTGTGACTCCTGATGGAGCCATCAGCATGCTAAAAGGTATCATTGAATTAAATTCATTTTATTTCATGTCGCAGTGAAATTATGCCATTTTATTAGTAACCCCAGCTCCAGTAGCTGGATCTAATTCAAGCTATCCGAGCCATTTGCATTATCTAAAGCGATATCCAAAAGTCATCAAACTTAAAATATGTAAAACTAAAACATGAATAGGAACAATAATGCGTGCTAAAAACAAATTAACAATTCTTATAGGTAATATAGATAATAAAAGTCGAATACTGAGGTAATTTCATAATGAAAAATATTTCTTTGTCAGGCTTGATTTCAATTTCAAACCAGTTGGGGCGAAATCTTTGCCAGCCAAGGCAGCAATGATGAAAACCTTCCCATTCCATCCTTTTCTGAGTACATTCAAACATATTATGATACTGTCATTCTTTTTTACAAATGCAAATGAACCCCAGCTCCGTACAACATGAGAATGGAAAATTTGACTTGAGTTCATCTAGATGGGCTCCAACTCCAGCACAGTAGAAAATCGAGAATGGAGAATTTGACATAAGGCAGGAGGCTTCGTCGTCATTGGGTTTTAATGAAGTGCACTGCACGTAGCAACGTGAGCAGGGCAATTGAGTGGAGAGGGTGCAGATGTGCTCATATGTGCTCCATGCTAAATGTTTAAATGAATAAGAGAGTGATTCGCCCGGGGGATAGGAGACTCCGCTTAGCCATCTGCGACCGCTCTTACCCTCACCCCCTCTTTTATCCCCCATTCCCCCCGACATGTGGCAGCCGGCAGTGCAGTTCGACTACCCCGAAATTGACGCTTTGTTGAATGATGATCTGATCGGAGGGCGTTGCTGCAAAAATTTCGCCACACCGCAAACAGGCAACTTTTAATCAGTTTACTTTCGTGATAAATGAACAATTAGACCCACCAACTGGCCAACTTGCGCTAACTGGTACAAAATATTTATTGATAATCGATATGACATTCATCCACCATTAAATTTCTGTACAAAGGTTTGTGTTCGAATGTAATTCAGCATTCAGCTGAGGCTTGACTTTCATAATTTCTTTAGGTACTATCTCAGACTTCAACTACAATTTTTTTTTAATTTATGAGAAATTTCCTTGTACATGGTGTTAAATCTTCGAAATGATGAAAAATACTTTCTCCATTGTTCACACTCTATGTTCTTCAGAACAGTTCAAAAATAATTCAAATTCCTAATATTACTGGCATGATAAACTCATTTTCAATTTATTTTTCTTTCAATGAAGTATAAGTAGTATTTCCTTTCAACATCAAGTATACTTGGATTTTTAGGTGAGTTATCTAAAGAATTGAAATAATTCTCTCATTAATTGTTTACAAACCAAACTGTGTTGTTTATAGGACCTACCGAAAGTGTAGGGTATGTTAATTGAATAATGAACCGAATAATGAACGCTTGGCACAAAATATCAGGTTATTATAAAGCGTAAGGGTGGAAGTATTGCGACAAAAGTACATAGCTACAGAAAAGCAAAATATTTTAAGCATTAATCATGTTGAGTTTCAGGTAGCAATATTAATTTAATTTCTTCGTTTTTCAAATTTGAAAAACCACACCAAGAGAACAAAGCCTGGCAGGAGAACAAACCAGTTACATTAAATGCATACATAACTCGTACTAGTTGAATAGCCAACAGAAACAGCTGGTTTCCAGAGCTGAGAGAAAGAGAGTGTTCAAGTGAGATACAAGCAAAAGTGGCAGAAATGTGAGAGAGAGTGAAGAGTCTGCTGCATTCATCTGGCACGCTTGGGAAATGTAGGCGCCAATAGCACGCAATGCAGCAAAACAGGTCAAAAGACCTTTCATTATTAATGCTTTTTCACTGAAAAAAATAAAAACAATATGCACGCAGCAGAAAGGGCTCTCTCGGGAGGGGGGGATGGTGGTGCCCCACAGCGAGAAGGGGGTGAGTCGATTCGTGTCATGTCGCGAAGGGGCCCCCGGCTCCCTTGTCTTTACAATGGGCCCGAAATTGAGGGGAAATATTTTCTTCCGCGTCTTTGTTCCTCCTCGTCGGCTACAAAAGACGTTTGTTGAATTTTTATCAACCGGGTGAATACGAAATTTTGTACACGTCATACCTACAAAGCCAGACAATAAAACCTCGTCATAACAAGCAATCAAAAAGCGTGAAGGTGCTTCTAGCTGGGGTTGAGCTCTATTAGGAAACTGAAATTATAACTCAATCATATTGACATGGTGTCAAAGTAGATTGGATACCAGAATCTAATAAAAGAAGAAACGTGGTAGAAGTAAATTGTTTATTGACGTTTTGAGATCAATTGTCAATTATTGTTATATTGACTAGACATAAGACAAAAAATGTTAAGAAATTTGAAGAATAAGATATAGAATGATTATGCATGAATTCTTAGTAAAGTAGAAGAATACTCAAAGAAATGTAGAAATGTTTAGCTTGTGTATATTTTTGGACGAAAATTGAACTTGAACGTTTTACAGTAGAAACATAACTTATTTTTTGGACATTTTATTAATTAATCAAAATTTGGGAATGGAATAAATCTGGGCCAAGCCTGTTGTTCCTTCCTAATCATATTTATATGATTTGTGATTCTGTCCAGGAATAAATAAATAAATAACTCTTCACATAACAAAACACATGAGTCCGTCATTTAAAATATTTCCCGTGAACAGAAGACTTAATTATCCGTATCACTAGCACCTCAGATGCATTACCGGAAAAACTGATGATAGACGGATAAGATAGCTCTTTCCTATTTTTTCTCAGGTAATGATAATATCCATTATATTAAGCAATTTCATTCAAAAGTAATGATTTTTGTTTGACTATTCTAATAGAGTTTGACTTATTATAATCTACAACAATATTGGTGTAGTCTGAAATTATTGAAATTTTTCAAATTCTAGATTTTTGTCGACTGGAAACCGGGAGATAATGTAATTGAACCGGGTTCAAACGTTGTTGAATAAAATCAAGCAATCACCGAGATTGAATTCAAAGTAAAAATAATTATTGCAAAACTAGTACCTGAAATCTAGTAACACTTGAATGCATCGATTACCACGCAAATACGTAATCAAGTGCCGGCTGCACTTAGAAGAAAAGCGATAACGATAAAAAGGTGAAAGCGCTCAAACTCAGAAGGTCAACGCAAACTCAGTCCCCCCCCCCCCTAGCAACGCCATCCCTCTCACGCCTATCGCCATACTTGACTGTGAATATTCCTGAATGAATATTTATATTGAGTAAACAGGGGGAGCACTTAATGGGGCGAACTAGATTTTGTACCCGAGTCCTTATCCTACTTAATTCTGTTAGGCAGACATCGGCTCACTCCAGATTGCTGCATTAGCATCCAATCAAGCTATCTTTCCAACAATTCGCGAGCAAGCTGGATGATTGAAATTCAGATTTGTATTTCGCATAGCCTACCAATACTCTGCTATAAGTCAACGTTAATTTGAATGATGAAATGATAGTTGAAGGATGGTTTGTAGATATGGTTGGTTACCTAAATGAACAAAATTATCGCTTCCATTTTGTTCATAATATCATTTTCAATTATAAATGTACATTCTATACCACATTTCATCGCATTTTGAATAAGTCTAAGACATCTTAACTGTGAACAGTAAGAAAACAGTCTACTGACAACTAAGATTATAACATTACTGTCATAGCAAAGTTTAGGATAAAATTATGGTTAATTGGTTTGATGTAACTATGAAATTCTATACATCTTTGAAATAATTTATTCAAACGAATTGAGAGCGAGCGATGTTAAAGATATTTTCTAAAATATTCCTCATTTGAAATCCCTAAAACTCATTCCTTGTTTATGGCAATGAAGATTTTACAGCAACATTCATTTTAATAATATCAAGGTAACAACAATAATACAGTTTCAACGCTATTCCATTCAAAACACAAATATAAAGTAGACCTTTACAATTACATAAATGTTCTTAGTCTTTTAAGTCTCTTCCTAGCAGGAGAAATAAATTTGTAATTCTCGTCCCCTTCTTAATGCCGCATTACTTGAAGAGAATGATTGGTCGTAAAACAGTTTTATTCATTAGACAAAATCAGAGATGAAGTATAAAGAATAAATTATAAATTTCAGTAATATTAGGGAATTATTAACTATTGTAACTGTATAATACATATAATATTTGTAACATTTACATTTTCATTGTAATTCTTCTTTCTTTATATTTTTATTTCGAATTTGTTTTTATTTCATACTGTATTGCAGGTGCTTTCCAGACAAATAAAGTTTCTATTCTACCCTGTAACGATAGTCTGCTGTTGTAATATATTTATGTAGGGAAAATGATGGATTCTTGTGATTGAATGTGTGTTAGCCCTAATGTGTTTCCACGTTATGGCTTAATAGGATTGAATTTAATTGAATCCTCCATCTACAATAAAGTGCATTTTGTACGTAAATATTTTCTTTTAATGCATAATAATAAACGAGTATGACCAAGTGAGAAGCAAAGTGTATGACCAAGGACGAAATATGTGTTCAAGACGGAACGCACATGAGCGTTTTGCCCCAATTTCTTAACTGATGATCACGAAGCGTATCTCCACGTTAGTGAAACCGTCTGACCGCCAACACAAGTCAAGTCTTTGCTAATAGGAAATGATGTGCCTACGGCCTTGACTTACATAACACTCATCACGATAGAATACACTCTCTGACGATTAATTAAGAGCATCACTACTTGTCTTATTAAGTCCATCATGCTACATGAAATCAGCACAGCCTGTATGCTGTGTTCACACTAATAAATCATTTGTTTAATAATAATATAGTAGGTAGTGTGCTTTAAATTATCTGTTGCGAAATAAACAACTAGCAGAAATTAACTGCTTTATAATAAAAATATTGCATGATGTGAGACACAACTATTGTTTGGTCAACTGGGTTAACCATAAGTAATATTGAAATATTAAAATCAGATTCTCATAACGATTTGCAGGGTTTTCCAACGAAATGAATAACTTGACTTTTTCTTATGACAGACTCATACATGAAGAAACAAAGTATGGATATCACACACAAATAAATTTCTTTAATTTGTTAAATCCTCTCTATGAACTGTTATTTCCATGTGTCAAGTATTAATATAATAAATAACATTTGTGCACTAATTGCCCAATCAATCCCGGTAGAATTCTAAATCAATGATCGGTACTCGGTGTTGTTCAAAAGTAGCCTAATCTTCTAATGGAGAATCGCTGCAACACCCTCTTATTTCTCGCGCAACCAAATTGCATGCTGTTTGAAAAATGCATTTGTTTCTATCATTCCATTGAAAGAAAGAAACCTAGAGAAATAGATGTACAGATCAAGATCAAGTACAATCAATATCTGAATAAGTTGGAACAATTTCGTTGGCATCCATTACAAAGATTGGATACACAACAGTATACAGTTACTGGTAAATATAATGCAAAATTGATTAGACAGACAACTTATTTCGAGTTGAAGGTTACTAGAGGTTACTGGCAAAGAAAATCGAAACCGATCAACATTGTTGAATGGAGGGGCGTTTCATCTGTGATTTCCCTCTGAAAATGACAACATTTGTTTCAATATTAACAATTAGTTGTGAATTGATTGAATGTAGTGGTTGGGCTATTTTGAAGTTTGATGGCACAAAACGACGAGGAAGGAGCTTGGTGAGTAAATGTAGAGCAGTTATGAGGCGGTTAATTTATCGGCAGGAGCTGCCACTCAGTCTCACGTCGCTTTTGTGCCTCACAGTGCACCTCACTGCCTCCTCATCCAAAGTTTTAATCCGTTAAAAGAGCGTAGACAAATCGTTCTGACAATTTCGTGGCGCCTGTTGAAAATTTGCAACGACAACCTACAACTTGGGCTGCCATCGTGCAGCTTACATCCAATCTTCAAACTTCATTCACGCCAATCTTCTTTCGATAGTCCAACTAAGCCCCTCCCCACCATCACCCTCCACCCTCCTGCCAGTATTACGCATTCAAACTTCATCAAAACTCATCAAAAAGGCTGCTAATAAAAAGCATCACAACATCCAAAACTTTGCCCATTAACAGAGGATCTCTATTAGACTACGAATTCACTCATTAACAGCAAGTTTGTTTGCTTTTTTCAGTCCCACATTAATTACGCAATCTACGTTGCTATACTTTTAGAAATTTTGTTTTTAACTGTCATTGCTACTGTCATCATGTTACTGTGATGTTTATCATCTAACAGATCACACTACTTCCTTACGCAGTATATATGGCTCCTATTTATTGTATTGAGAGCATATCTGAATAATAGGAATTTTTATTATGGCTCACAATTCTTTGCAGGTTTTGGATTGCACCAATGCACCAATCTTGAAGCTCAATGGACTGAAGTTGAGCTTTAATTTGTTCTCAATCCATACAAAGTGAAAGACACTCTTTATGATCCATGTTCCAAGTACATTGTCATAAACAAAATAATACAAACAATCAGAAGCAGGGTCGGTCATCTGGATAGATTGTAATGACGAGTTTTTAACAGTGAGTATAGAATGTAACAGAATGTATCAGGTTTGTACACCTGATATTGTTGATACAGTGTAGAAAAATTTGAAAGTACTGCAATGAAATTTGGAAAAGCAAGTACAGCAGCCGTAGTTAACGACCAAGAGATAAAGAGGGCACTTTTTATGTATAGGTATAGAGGATTCATCTCCCGGTATTTATTAACTGGAGCTATATTGCGACGCTAAGCCGCTTACACGCTGGCATTTTCTAGTTTAGCAGCACGGACGTGCGAGTGTGGGTGTTTTGTGCATATAAACTACCGACCGTCGGATGAGTGAGGGTAAGCAGTGGATTCGTTACCATGTGAATAGCACTCTCATTTTTATATACACACACGCTTCATCTTTCACAGAGTGGTTGGTTAATGAATTTTCCAGTAGGACCGCGAAAAATCTCTCTGGCATATAACTGCTGCGTTTGATGTTGGTTGAGTGGAGGGATAGAAGAGGCAACAAGAGAGAGCAGAGCGTTTGATTCCAGATTCCAGGGTCAAAAGTAACAGTTGACAGACTTGAACAAATAATCACAGTCCGCAGAGCAGAGCTCCATCCAGCAAAGGAGCGGATGATCTGGAATTTAAAAACAAGGATTTGTAACGATGCTTTGATAAAAATTTAGATATTTATTCCGTGTATCTGGATTTTTCCAATTTGAATTGTCACTGAACAACCTATCAATGAAAACGAAACATCCAACGACAAGTACGATTCCTTCAACAATCATCGGTTTAGCGGAACTAATATTTGCATTTTTTCAAGTTTTATTCAGCAATAAGCGATCAAAATTACACCCACAGAAGTTTCAATGAGTCTATTCATAAGTTTCTAGTGACAATTTTCTTGGAACTTCGCTAAGCAGGATTCTAGTTGACCCATGTAACACATTTAGCACAGAAAATAATATTTTTATTTATTTCTTCATAATTATATTCATGTTATCAAACACTTCAAGAGTTTACAAAATCATCGAGATCCATGGGTGGCATGTGAATTAAATGATGGTTCCTGTTTGAATTCTAGTTCACATTAATAGTTCAATAGATTCCCCAACAAATTGAACAACAGAACGAGAGCCTTGACACTTACAATATAATCATTACGAATGATAAAAAGTAAATTCTCAGTTAAAATTGAGTCATTTAGATCAATCAATACGAACTTAGAATTTGAGCTTTAGTAGAATTGGATGCTACTCACGTCAATAAATGTGCATAATTTCCATAATTCAAGGAAACTCACCTGGAAAAAGAAAAATTAGTTGAATTGTTATACATATCAATAAAATTGGATCTGCGGAATGTGATAACAATCATAAAAGGATGAAAATATCACAGCCAAATTAGATCTTGGTCTTTAGACCTGTTGATTGATCTTCAGGCGTTGTGATTCTATCGTAGAAGTTTCAATTTTTCATTCAAAGAATATGATAATAATAATAATAATAATATGAGATGTTTATAGTTTAACATCTTACTCACCAATTTTCGAAAAGAAATATCATTCTGGACCCGGAGAAAAATGAAACCATAAAATGTAATGATAGGGAACTTCAATCGAACTCATCTGAAAATGAAAATCACCGTTCAAGAGTTCCAAAAACAAGACGTACAAAGAACGTCTATATAATTCCATATATTTTTCGAATTGCAACAACCAGATGAATAAATTATATAACTTCTTAACTTGAATTCATCCTTGGTTGAGTTACAAGAATAAGAAAATTAATATTTCCACTGTGTAGATATTCAGATTATAATGTCAACAAACTTATTAGCCATAGACCTTTTCGTATGAACAATGGAAGAATTACTGCATGTATCCTTTAATATTTTAGCTGTTCACATAATTGTAAAGAATTTTCTCAATTCAGTAATGAAGAATGTAACATAATATGTTATAGCGCGAAGTTCTAATTTCTAACTGATATAGAATTGAAGTTTTCAGTTGTCTTGCAATGCTCAGCAGAGCGCATTTTTGTTGCAGTGCTTAGGAAGTGTTTGCCGAGTGCTTAGCATGCATGTCACGTTATCAACAACCGTGTCAGGCTTTGTTATCATTGAAGAGCGAGCGGGTGACGTCACTGCACTGGCATTGGCGAGCGTCGTCTGGAAGACATGGCAACGTCGCCACAGACGGCGTGGGCTCACATCCAAGGTCATCCTCAACTCCAACCGACCACAGCCGGTCGGTCATCTACCAACTACCATACTTTCCCACTGCTTTCTCATCTCTCACTACACTTTTCAATCTCTGTTCAATCTTACTTCACATTATATCACATTTTCCTTCACATCATAATCTGCTATCTTTTGATTTTTTCCTTCCTCACATTACCTATCTCTCCTTCTGTTCATATTCACTTATTCTTGTGTTTCTTGTCATTACACTACTCCTTCACCTAGTACATCCTGCTTCTCCACCTCGAGCGTCTCCTCTTCACAAAACTTTAGTGTCTAGTTTCGTTCATCTGCATCTTCTACTTCTGTCTTCACTCCATCTTCTACATCTCCACCTTCTTCGATCTCAATTATTTACCTTTTCTTTCCAATTTTAAGATTGTTATCATCTACCTATTGTTGTCTCATCTATTCGCTTCCTTACCTACCTTTTCACTTCTACTCAACACTAATTGTTACCGTATTCCATTTTCATTTGAGACATGAGCATCTTTTTTTTCTCCTACTTCCTCATATTATCTTCTCTTTATCATCTTATACTTTATTTCTTACTATCTTGTATTCGTTCCCATTTTTTGGTTTTTTTGGACTTTTGGTCATGTGGACTTTTTCTTGTTTCTTAAACTCTTTATCCCTCTTTCTTTCTGCATTATCTTCTAATTCATTTACTTCTTCTTCTCCATCCCCTTATTCATCTACATCTTCTTTTATTATTTTTCTCTGTCTCCTTTTTCTCTCTTCTCCTTCTACTACTTTTCTGTCTAGTTCTCCACCTACTACTTCACTATTTCTTTTAAACTTGCCAAGTAGTGTGATGCTCACTGGCTCTGGCACAGGCTATGACACCCACACAGTGCATGACCTACACGAACGGAGCTGTTTCAATTTCAAATGGTTGAAGAAGGACAGTCGCACTCACGACTCCTCTCCGTTCTGCTCGATGACCCACAACAATCACACCCACCACCCACCTTATGACAAGAAGTATTCGTGCTCGATTATAATCTATACAGTGAAGTCATTGTTAGTTTGGAGTTGGACTGGATTAACCACTATATCATAAGATTTTATGTAAAGGAAACAAGTATCGAAATGATTATAGTCTCATAAAAATGTACTACAGTATAATTATACAGCAAATATAATATATTATATTGTTGAGCTGGACACTTTCAGAATCCCGAGTTTTGTCGCAACCTTCAGGTATAATAAAACCAACCATAAACTCAAACAGAGACTTGAGTTTTCCAAATTTCATCATTTTCAATAAAGATTAGGGTTTCTAAAGATAGATGTAATATTTTAGAATTAGATGAATTAAATATTTCATCAAGAAGATTATTCATTTTGCATTTTCCAATCATATGAAATAAATATTTCATCAAGAATATTATTTAGTAATAATTCAATTCTACTAATCTGACACCCAAATTTGTGAGTTCCTATTATTATAGATGAAGGGAATTGCCGGGACTATAAAAAAGACAAGAGACCATACAAATGATGACGTAATAGAAAACCAATTTATCTCTTTTCTCAGTTTAAAAATAAAAATCTCAGTACCCTTTTTGAAATAAAATATCTCATTATTTATTTGATAAAATATTTCAAAAAGTGTACTGAGATTTTTATTTTTCTTTATATTTAGAAAACCAATATTGTTGTATGAGCCTTACAAGAGCGACACGACAAGACAAGACAAGGAACCAGCAACAACTTTTTTGCAGCTGTTCGTTGATGACAAAATAAATTACATTGAGATGAAAAGCCATTGAAAACTATTTGCATAATATTTCACGCCCTTCCTTAGGAACAGTCTGAAGAGAATATCAAACGACAGCATTGGCAAGGGGAAATCTATTTTCAACTTAATATAGCTGTTCAAGATCACCTTCGATTTCAGACAGTGAAATGAATTTTGACAGGAGAGAAACTTTGGAAACAATGTGTCAGAGTTCACTGACTTCGAAAATGAGAATGAACTGACAACGTCGTAAATATCCCTATGTTGTAGGGATACAGCATCAATTAAAATCGGATTATAGAGCAAAATTAATGGAAGCTAATTTTGGAAATTTGTTTCTCATGAGCCAGCACGACTCATTTGACTTAATTGTATTTATTTATAAGGATATTACAAATAGAACCCTTAATGAAATACGCTCCATACGTAACAAGATTCTGTGTGGCAAAGAATTTTATATTGTGGTTGTAAATATATGGTTTTCATTTGACGAAGCTGCTCTTTCGTTATTTTAATGGAAAAGTGGTCGTGAGAATGTAAAGTCTTTCAATTCACTTCCCCATAAAAATTTCCCAATATTTTTCCGGGATAGGGTAAGCTGATTTTGGAATGTGGTTGGTTGATTACTAGAATTGAAAAGTAAGTCTTCTTTTCTTCTTTCTTTATCTGGCTCTACAGTCCTGGGTGGACCTTGGCCTCCTCTCATGACGCCTCCAGACATCCTGCTCTTGTGCTCCCTGCCGCCAGTTTGCCACCTAGCACACGGAGATCTTCTACCATATCGCTGATCCATCTTCTTCTTGGCCTTCCTCTTTTTCGGGTGCCAATCATCCTTCCATCAAGCAGCTTTTGTGGTACTCTTTCATCACTCATTCTTACCACGTGACCCAGCCATTTTATTCTTTTTGCCTTGTTACACCTTATGATATTTCTTTCGCCAATTGCTTCAACAATCTCATTGTTAAATCTGGCTCTCCAATTTCCTTCAACGCAGACCGGTCCCCATATCCTCCTGTACATCTTTCTCTCAAAAGACCTCAACGCTCTTTCATCCTTATTCAAAATAGTCCACATTAGAGTTAGTATTCGGATCTAAAAAATATATGAGCCGAGATTAATCGAAAGCATTAAAGCATTATTGATATGCACATCGAAAGGGCTCATCATTGATAGGCAGGCATATCGAAAGGCACATTATTGATTGATACATTAATTGAATACAAACCTACCAAGGTCACAGAAACTAATCTGGGTATTATGAGTTTTGTTTGCGCCGCTCAAGTTTGAATAGATTCACTTATTCATGCGCATTGATGAGTGAGAAGGAGGGACAAGAAGAAAGACAAAGACGGCTGCAAGTTGGTGGCAAATTCGAGATTCAGCGAGTCCCCCCCCTCCAGCCGCTAACCAGCCCCCTGCTTGGCACGTTGATAACGACTCCTTGTCGTCTGTCGACGTAGTAATGAAATTTTGATCCGGCCTAAACGCCGCCAGTCATATATGAGAGAGAACGAGTATATAAGTGAGAGAGACACCGACGACTTCATGAATAGACAGAGAAATATGTCAAACGAACTCAACCACTCGCTCAACGCCGAACTCCTGCATTATTAAGGAGCACCGCTTACCCCGATGCAAGCTAACCGCCCCATCACCCCCCCCCCCCAGCCTGATCCAACATCACAATCCGATGAGAATTTCGTTGATTTAGAGTGGAATTATTCACAAGCTTCCTAGAATTAATTTAAAAATACACTACTGCCAGTCTGATGAATTTGCCGGTCATCATTTAATGATCAATTTCATCTCGAAATCATTCAGTGATTATTTATTTTCAATTTCTCTTCATTTTTCTACAACTATCGAGAAATAAAAAAAACTGGGCTCACTTTATTGTGATTTGATCATATCACAGTGAAATGATTGTGAGTGATATCACTGTACATCAGTAACACAAATAATGTAAGTGGGAGAATGAATATATCTAGTGAAACTTATACATCCCGGAAGCTCGAATACCAACTGAAGCTTTAGGTCTGCTCATCTCTCATTACCATCCGTCTTTCTGATCCTAATAACCTGATACGAATAATACGATGTTTCCCCCCAAGCCTTTTTACTCTATCTATTTTGTATCTGATTATCAGCATCTTAATCTTGGAGTCTTTTCGTCGCCCATCACGTGGCCTTGCACTCAATATAATCACATCAAGAGCCACATTGTCTGTCGTCCGCCCGGCCCTCACATTGGACTGAACAGGCCTGCTCTGTTCTTCGCCGCATGTCAATTCCATTCGCGCCAAACCTAATTCTCTCTTCAGATATCCACTCACTACTAGAGACAGATAAAACATCTCCACAAAAGCTTTGGCAGAATTACTCATGTCTAAATAGCTGTATTCTTGATTTAGTCACCATCGAGAGTAAATGATACTACTAAACCTACTACCTAAACTACATAACCTACTGAACCTACTATGATACTACCCTACTACTGAACCTACTACAAGCCTACTATTAAATGATAAACAAATCTTTATTTTGCTCTTTATAAAAATTTCAAACTCGAATCGTAAAATCTTCTTCTTCTTCTTTTACTTTTGTATTCTTATGATGATAGCATTGATGATGATGATGATGATGATGATGATGATGATAATGATAATTATTATTATTATGATAGTGATAATTATATTGAACTATCTTTTTGTCTGCCATTACTGGTTTAGCATGTACATTTTTGTAGATATAAATATAATACAGAATACACATGCAGATACTATATCCATAATAAATACTTCTTCAACCTCTTTTTGTGTTGTCGCCACCAAGCATGATAAATCGAACAAAGTTGGCCATCTGGAGGTTACTAAAATGAAAACAATAATATTTCTTCACTCACTGAACAGACAACAAGCAAATCAAGACCCTAAAATAGAACTAGTCCAATTATGAAAGTCACCTGACTCGATTTCTGGAATAATAAAAATCAGGAACAGCAATTCCAATTGTGATTTGAAACGAAAGTTTCAGCAGCTGATATGAATATCGTGACCGAATAGTTACGATATAAATCTGTCTGGTTCGTTTTTAGAAAGGCGGCGGCGGCGGCGGCGTCGGTACCCTTGCAGGCATCGAGGCCACAACCACGCAAGAGAAAGGGCAAAGTGCAACAGAGAAAATATAACTTATTGTTGGAGAGCTGCGCTGCACGATTGGATGTGGAAATGAGTCTCAGTCTCTCAGTCGTCTCCTCCACCTTGGAGTCTCCTCTAACCCATGTCCTGGAGCTGAGTGCGCGTGCGCGAGCGGGCGTTCGCTAAATGAGAGAAAGTATCAAATTATGATCATTACTTGGATCCGGTGCCCAACAACCACAGCCATCAACATTAGCAGCCACAGCAGATACATTTGGCAGCAAGCTTACAGGAATCAAAGGAAGGAAGAAGCTGTCATAAGCCTACTGCTGACTCCTGGGCTCACAAATCAGAAAGATAGGAAATATATCAATTCATAAATTTGTTGACATTTTAAAGAAATGTTTTGTGAACTTATTACATTGATCTGAAACCTCTCCCTACAAGTTATATCGATAATTATGATAAGAGCAAGGCTTATGGGGATATATATGTTGAAAACATTTACTATTTACCTATATTTTTATATAGCTGAAGAAAAATTACTTGAATCATAATAATTGAAGAGATCTATGTATCTGCAAAGGCAATAGAGAGAAATGTTCTCGCTGCTAATTAAATGTGAACATTTCCTTTGAAACGTTCGAATCCTTAATGTTTTCACAAGTAGAACATTGTGATGAGAAATACTATTTAAAATAAGTATGAAATAATGCGAGTGTTAATAATAACAGGATAATAATAGCTTTATTATAGGATAATATAGTGCACGCAATTTGTAAGCAATTATGAAAACAAGTACAAAATAATAACAATATTATTGTGATGGAGTATTGACGACAAACAAACGCTGTTTAACTTACTACACTCGCAACTTAACCACACTCTTGCCATGGAAAACCATATTTGAGCATGATCTTTTACACACGGAAGACTATCATACTTTCCTACAGGAGTTGTACGCTCTGTGCAGAAGTATGGAGTCAGCACAAGAACCGGATGTAGGCCTAACTGATCGATGCCAGTGTGCAGTGCAAACTCCCGCATGCGGTTGAGGACAGCACAGCATGCGTGCCAAGCAGCCTCAGGCATTCGACAGCAGCAAGCACCAACCAATATAAGCATCATTGAGACCCTCCACCCTTCACCCACCACTCGACCGCACTGATTATAGTGCACCAACCGACCAGTTAGCAGCACTTTCCAATCTGTCAATTACATCCAACTATGTATGCTCAAGCCTTGATTACTATTCCACCTCTTGTTTCGGCTCCAACACCAAGCTCGACCAACAATAGCAAATAATGCAAATCACTAAATCAGCATAGAAAAAGGCTAAAAGTCATTCTGAACCAGTTGCCAGTTGGCATGCCACAAATTATTGTGGCTGAAATATATAATTATATTATACTACAAGACATCGCTCAGCCTCATATTCATGCAAATGGATGATGAAGAAAAATAGGAATAATCAATGGGTCATTAGATTTATATTGACCAGATATGAAGGCAATATACATCTTTCCCTTACAATATTGTACAGAGTTTTTGGAAGTCTCATAGAATTATTTAATCCTTGTTGATAATTGAAATAACCGAATTATTCATCTAAACAGTTCGTTATGACTGTTGAAATGCCATGTATTATAACTATTATTATTTAAATTCACACTATTGATACAAACCATGATGATTTACCTAAGCTTCAAGTTTTTTTGGTCAAGGATCATCGTGAATAGGGAATCTGGGATTCCTGGAGATTAGAGTAGTTCACTATGTTTACAATCATTAACGATAATTCATAATCAACTATTTACAGATTTGCTCTTTTAGAAACAAAAATTGGCAATGGAATAATGACTTAGGGCATAAAGTTTTCCAGTTCGTAGCAAGTTTACTAACAAGATTGGAAAGGGGAGCTGTCATGGAATGGGGAGAACTAAATATCGAGAGAAGAATTGGTAAGGTAAGGCAACCACAATTCAAAGCTTTCAACTAACACACAAATAGATGCTAATTTGGAATAATTAAGGCTGTTGGCAGTTGTAACAGCAATATAATCATTAACAAGAAGACAAATGACCCGCGCTACCTGGGTGGATCGACAAGTGCTTTTACGGGGAGTAATAGCATATTTTGACAGTCTCTTCCTCTCAATTATGGAGCCTAGCGAAGGGGAAAAGGCGGCGGAAATAAGTCTCCTCCTCACCATCACACTACTTGCTCCTGCTCCTCCTCACAAATTGGCTCTCGCCTTCAATACAAGTTCAAATGATCGTTTGCCCCTCCTCCCCTCACACCAACAACCTCTCTAAGCCCTCCTCAACCCTCTCAGACGAACAACAACGTCAATCTGAGCAGATAGCAACTTCACAATACACACGGCTCCTGTGCTCCTCCTCGATACTTGTCAACAGCTATGCTTATGATCTTTATATAAGAGCGAGTAAGGAAATCAATAGGCAAAAAACTTACATATTTATCCCATAGAAAATGATGCTAACAATCTTTGAGGATATCTATGCAATTTAATGGTTTGAGACGCTCTAAGGAACAATCAACCATAACAATAGGATATAATTGACCTCAACAATATGATAATCTGCACCAAGTCAAAGGTTCAGGTTCAGGAAGGTCGGGAAAACTTTTTGAGCAGGAGCGAGATGTATGTACCTACTAACAAAATGGAAGGAACTCAGTCGATATCTTCTAAAGCTTAGAACCAAGTTACATAGCAAAAATTCTTACTTCGTTATTCTCCACTCAAATTGATACAGATTCCACAATAACAGACTCAGTAGTTTAAACGAAATTTCAATTAGCAGAAGAAAATTTCACATCAATTCAGAATGAACGACTACCATAGTGAATGAAAAAGACTAAGAAATTGTCAAAAAACACCATACTCTAAACTCTATAATGTTGAGATGAAGGAAGGATCAGAATATTTTTTAACAACAGTTGTTCAGAATGAAGAGAATAAAACAAGCAGTAGAAATGAAAAACACATGAGTAGAGAATGCACTTTAATGGTGCAGAATGCTGTAGATGTGAGATAGGAGGGGGAAAGCGAAAATCTAGCCGGCAGGCACTGTGATATTCGCATTCGCGCCTAGATGCTATTGGAACCAGCGACAACCGGTTCCTCACTATGGCATCAGAGAGTTACATTCTATCCTCACTGTATGGGATACAGCAACAGCATACAGCGTCGGCGTGCGGGTGGCAGTAAGCCCATGCAAGTCTCCAGCCTGGAGTACAAGCACCTTCCAGCCCTCTCACTCACTCTCTCGTGCCCTTCTGGCTCACTTCAAACAACAACTAATGAGAAAAATTCTAAAATCAACATGATTCTGCAATGTATGTGGATAACAACAGATGACTGTAGTCTATCCATCTGCTTTACATAGAAATAGACAATCTTCATTGAGCATGAGCTTGAAGGTAACCCATGAAATCAGTCATTTTGCATTATTGGTAAGTGAAATACGTGGGCGACAGTTTCAACATAATTCAAGAAATATGAGTATGAGTTTTTGTCTATTCACAAAGCTTACTAGTCTAAACGGGATAAGTGATAAGTACTGTAATAGATTCTATTACAAGAGAGATAGATTTTATAGATTTTATTACATTAGATTTTATTTTATTTTAAGCTTACTAGTCTAAACGGGATAAGTGATAAGTACTGTAATAGATTTTATTTAAATTCAAACACCATCTAACTGAAATTACGAAACGCAAATTTCTGACCTACCACTCTTTCTATAAATCATAAGTTTTCTCAGTTTAATCCTGCCCAACCAAGATAGGGATTGACGGATGAGCTATTAAAAATATTCTGTACTAACTGATTTTTAAACTGAAAAAAAACCGGCCCGAAATAGCTCATACGCCATATACATAGCACGCTATAGATTCAAAATGAATAAGGCTATCAATAATCAAATAAAAAAGTTGTTTGACACTTGTAGATACAAGTGAGCCCGAAACTTATTTTTGAATTTATGTTGCTCTCCAAATCCAGAACACACCCTGGATGGAAATAGCTGCTATCAGATTCATTTCAGCATATAATTCACATACAGCAAGGGATGGTTGACGTGCATTCATAAACATGTGCGACACACTTTCTTTAAAACATTTTTTATTAGGAAGCGGAAAAAGAAGTTACTATTCCCGGAACGCGTTCACTTGATACCAGCGTTATAAATATCCAACGAATAACGATGCGTAGTCTGAAACTGAGAACGCACGAGCTAACAAGTTCCAGAGTTTTGAACTTTACAGCTGGGCCTTCTCTCCTATTTACAATCACCATCCAAACAGATTCCGACTCGAATCCAACAAACACGGATCACAACAAATGATCGGATCGACAACAATGTATACTGTATGGAGCAAATACGATAGAGAAATGCATTAAGTTATAGAGGTGCGATGCTTCCGAAACGTAAACAAGGTCTATTCCTGTAAGCGATCACAAGATAACAACAACTGCAAATATTGATTTCAACCCCACAATATTGATTTCTCACACTAATTTAGCTAATAGCTCCATTTTCATGAGGTTTTATCTATTTATTCAATTATTCAGTATCACAAAACTTTCAGAAAAGTACCACAGGCTCACGCTCAAAACTGCACCAATTCTAATTTGAACAACATTCCAAATGTATCTAGGTTATGAGTCACTTTCACATTTGTGAATTACATACTCCAATTTACAATCCAAAACAATCAAAACAAGGTTGGATGGTTGAAAACGGAATTAGATGAATATATTACCAGGAATAGCATATAGCCTATTGAATAATCTAATTACATTTAAACATAACTAGTTCCTAAAAAACTTAAAAAAGTTTTTGACTTTCCACATTAAGAGATGCTCATTGCTTTTTGAAATATATAGTTCTTATTGAAAGATGTGGGCATTTATTATTCTACACAGATCTTTTCTACAGTTGCTTGAAAGTATATTTATTTTATATTAATCATTTTTCTTCCATAATTATTGATTTGAATAATACATCTAGGGAAAAAAATTGGAATTTCAATTGTTGAAATTCAATACATTATGAAATACTTTTGTAAACTTAAAGTTTCATTTTAAGTATTTATTGGAAATACATCCAACACATTGTAAACTTGAAAACGTGGAATTTGTAGACTAAATTTCGATGTGTGAACATTCTCCAAAAGTAATAAAATTATTACACATTGTCTTAATGAAAGTAGAAGAGATATTTAAAGAATAATGCTTTTTACTTTCCACAGGAGACATAGGGACAGGAGAAGGAAGTGTTAAGGAGTGATAAAAGCTTTTGTTTAAAATGATAAAGCCCACTAAGCTGCAGGATCCCTGGAAATACGAGCTATCTGAATGCTACAACCTAATTATGTTGAGTGCTCTTTTGCCCTTGAATATAAAATGTCCTTAGCATTTCTTGTCATAACGTAAATGGACGCACATACTAATAACTTGGGAATGCGAGCAGCCACGAGATATTTACCTGTGGGTTGCTATTCATTAGGAGAAAGCAAGAGAGACAGAATAAAAAGGCGCGCTTTCTGCAGCCTTTGGAAAATATTCGTTCAGAACATCCGACGGGGAAATTCAATATGCGTGAAATATGCTGAAAGGCCACGGCGAATATAAAACAGCTCACGAGAGAAATTCCAACTTACCAAGTTATCGAGCGAATACATTTGCTTACATGCCAGTTCTTCACGAACTGTCAACACGCACAGCAATCCTAAGCCAACAAAGGAAGGGTGATAAACCAATTCATTATCCTACCAATATAATCTTTGAAGACTTATAACTGACTTTTGCGGATTAAAGGACGAATTGATAATATTCTATTCAGCTATTCCAACAATAGTTTTGGCGAATGAATGTATTGAATTGTATACTGCCAAGAATAATTAGTTGATTTGCTAATAACCAAATGCCACATTATTAGCTCCCATATATACTAGCTTCCACATAATACTTATAATCGAATGCCTTGATAATGAATTTCTGTGATGGAAAATTTTCTCTCCAAGAACACCAACATGATTTTCATTGATGAATCTTAATAGAATTAGCCTTGTCTCTAAATATATATGGTAATCTCTTATTATAGTGAACTGTCTCATATTCTAATACAGTAATCATTAAACAGTACTATTTTGAATAATTAGTATTTGAACATAAAAATGGAGTCGGTTAGTGGAAAAATGTATTCTCTTCAATATACATTACTCATGAATTGACTTTGGATAAGGGAGAAAATCAGATAAATCATAATGATTAATAAATCTTTTTTTTTAATTTACTCTTAATCGAAATCCACATAAAAGAGATATTGAAGACGGATAGGAACGTCTAATTGTACTTGAATTGGGCAGTTTCATTTTCTACAACCATGTTTGTCTTAAATTCATCTTCACACACTTTGTTCGCTTGAAGAATCGCTTAAACTGTGAAAAGTGAAAATTATTTAGACTATATTATGAAAATACTTTATTGACTTTTTGTTTTTCTGTCTGATGGCTTTATGGCCGAATATTTGATGTAGGCTACAGAAGTGAGAAAATAATGTGCTTGAAAATGGATAATTAACTCACGATTTCTGAGAAGTCTATACAGATAATTTAAAGGAAACCAACCTGCAACAGAAAAATGTGATGATTAAAAAGAGGGAACTTGTCTTTATCGAATTTTGAAAATATAATACATTGCAGTGATGGGTATCAGTGTGCAGTCATCCACGAAGCATACAATATATATTAGATTGAGTTAGCAACACAACGTTTTATAGTAACAAGAACTTTATTGTAAAAATCTTATTTCCACGCTTGCTATTTATTAATCAAAGATATTCAATTGATGGAAGGTTGGCTTTATAGTTCTAGTTTCCTTGTAGCCTACTGTTGCTAAACAAAATACTATTTTGTATTTTTGATGTTCTGTATTGAAATACTGATGTTCAACATTATACAATAAAATTTTCAAGTACTGATGATGTACATGATGAAAGACGAATTGTCTTTCATTGACAAAGGAGTTGCAGTATAAGGAACAAATCAAAGGACTCAACCTTTCGAAATGTTAATTGCATTCTGTGACAGGCCTATTTAAAATGCGTTGCTGCTTCACGTCAACGACTTTGCACAAGGTGCATGCAAATCACCGGCGTATTAAGAATGCAAAACTCACACATTTTCACAAAGAAGAGAGACGCGAAATACAATCACTGAGATTGAAAGTACTTGACACCTCGTTCCAGTGCTTCGATACATGTTTGAAATTGAAATTAGTTTATTTATTCGAGTACGAAGCAAACGTCACGTCATCAAAGTTTTAAAATAATTCACCGTCATATGTAATCACTGGAAGCTCAGCAACGCTGAAACTCAGTTTCCAATTAGTGAGGCGCAAACGAGTGTCAATCTAATTGAAGTGAAAAATTATTGAGGTCTGAGTAATGGCTCTTCAACTGTTTGTTAACGAACACTCGAGTACCTTCCAGTCTGAAGGGTTTAGTTGGCAAATCGCTGCAGCGCTGCCAACTTTCCAAGAGAAAAGGACTTGTGAAGAGTTTGTCCTATCACCCCAGGATTAATTGATTTGCATAAAAGGCTCACAGATTACTCACATTTCAACAAGGACTGAAGTTTGCCTGGGGGTCTCCAAATAATATCTTATAGTTTTCCGTAATCAAGTAGGTCTAGACATTGGCTTGTAAAGAATTTAAAACCAATCACATAAATCACAATCAACTTGATAGGATGGAGCACAAAACAGTCTCAATGAAATAATTTCCCAAGTAAAATATTTTTTTATAATGTAAGTTTTGTGAATCGAGATAATTTAAACTAGATATAGAAATTGTTTTTTCCAAGAACCATTCTAACTTATAATAAATTATAAATATTTTTCGATTCTACAATAGGCCTTTTCTTTAACAAGATGGATTTTAAATAATAATGAAGCGACATTGCTATTCTATATCTTTTCGAGTTCACCAAAAAAATACTGAACTTTTAAAACTCTCCATGAAAAGTTTTTTACATAGAAAATAGTGAATACTAAGACTGTAGGAAGCTTCGAGATGTCATGTCAGAGACATTCCAACGTGTCAACATTGACACCCTGTACAAGTCCATCATTTATCATTGAACAGGCCAATTCACACATAATATTTGACACTGATAATTTGGACTGGTGTCGGAAAACAGAAGTATTGAGGACGGTGCTGTGGAGCTCTTCTCTAGTGGCCACAGTCTATTTACGAATGAATTAATCCAGAAATAGAGTAGATGGTTGATATTTTTCTGAGTGAAGTAACATAAGAGACGACCGTGTGTATGAGTGCGCTATGACGGCAGAGGAGCATTAGTTTGTTGGCTCTTGTAACTCTTCCAACTTCGCTAACTAGCATGTGCACACGAAGGCATACTACGGCTTAGTCGATCGTAAAAACCAGCTGGAACCTTTTGAGCAATTAATCTTTGTCAGTTTGTTTATTGTTGAACACGGAAAAATAACGCAAGACTATGTCATTAGGAAAACTAAAAATACTGACTTCTGACTTCACCTACTTCAAACTAAAGATTTCTACTTATTATTCTAAGATCTGGCCGATCGTATCACACCGTCAACTTGTTTCTTAATATCCTTCAGTCAAAAACTCTCAATAATCTTCTTCTTCTTCTTCTTCTTCTTTCAAACAGGGATTAGGCTATTGCCTGTTCCGACTCACATTCAGCTTATAATTAGAATTCAAAAAATAACAATAAAAAATGTATAAACTAATAATAATAATCTAATCTGATAACATCACTATCATCATAAGCACCACTATAATATACTGTTTTAATTTTATAATCAGTAATAATCATTACCACCTTTTCCGTGGCCTACTTATGTATCTTTTGCCTACCGGTTGATACTTGAAAATTCTCAGTGGAAGCCGATCAGATGACATTCGTTCCACACATGCTCTTTCCATTGCTGACGATACTGTGCAACTCTCTCATTCAGGCAGAAGATATTTAGCTCCTTATATCATCTGATGTGATCTCTTCTGTCACAGTCCGTAGTTCTGCGAAGAAATCTCATCTCAGCTGCCTGCACTTTACTCTCAAGTGGCTTTGATGTTACCCACGATTCACAGCCCAGATATGTGAATTGAGACACTTGCTCCAATACCTTGTTGTCTATCACAATCTTCGATCTTATTGGGTACTTTCCTTCAAAAGCCATGATTTTTGTTTTCTCCCTAGATATCTTGAAATTATATTCTATACAAATTTTATGCAGGATATGTACTGATTTTTGGAGGTCATTTTCGTTTTCCTGTACTACACACAAATCATCGTCTGCAAACAACAGAGCATTCAGGTACACACCTTCACCAAGATTAATTCCTAAAATAACTCTCAATAATGCCAGAACAAATAATTAAGGCTGTGAAAATGCTAAAAAAACTTTCTAATAGTGATATTTTTCAAAGTTTTTCGATTTGTATTCTTTCAAGCTATCAAAATGAAAAAGTCTCCTCAGGAATTTTTTTTTCTGATCATTACTTTTTGAGATATATGATCGCACAAAGTTAAAATTTTTGGGACAGATACATTTCAAATTCGGTGAGACATAAATCCATGAAATTTTAAGGATGAATTCTTCATGGTATATTGTTGATTGAATGAAACAAAAACTTCCTAAAAATATCAATTTTTGATGGAATCATTCAATTTACTAAAAATGACCAAAAATAACTTTTAGTTGAGTTATTCTTGGCCAATTTTGGTAAATTGAATGACTTTCAGAGAGTATATTCCGAACAGAATTCATGGAAGATTGAATTCCAAGGGAGTGGATTATCTGTGCCAGTCAATACTTCACAAAATACTAATTCAAGTTGAATTCTAATTTTTGGGTGCATTTTGTTTATTATCATTCTATAAAAAAAGTAAGGAGGCTTTTTGTGGAAATGAATGTAAATTGCATTTGAGTACAATGCTCTCCCAATATGATTTCAATTCCAATGGGACTGATAAACAATATTATCATTTAAAGTAGTACAGCAGAGTGGGAGTACAGTGCTAGAATTACAATTTCCATCTAAGTGAGGCTTTCTATGTTCAACTTACAAGTTTCATATGGATAAATGAATAAAATTAAAATGTTCTCGTGAAATTATAACATCATCGAAAGAGGGAGTGTTCCCACAAAAAACCAGCCAAATTAAAACAATACGAGTAGAACACAGTGAATAACAGGGGTCTGCAAATTTATGAGTTGAAATGAGTTGAATTTCCAAGACTCATACCCGGAACACAAATTCCGGATATCAAAATTTCAGCAAGGCTGATTACTTCATTTTTGTCCAATAATAACATCTCAATTAATCTTTGTCCTACTGAGCTCGATAATCTCATTTTCTGGCAGTAAACAGGTAATTACGTAGTTTGTCAGATCCACAAAAATAATTATTAAATGTGTCAGGATTTTCCCGACACTCGTGATTTACCCCGAACCTCATTTGGACTTTCGGACATATTCTGCACCATTTGTTTATTATATTGACTGGGTTAGATTATTAGATGACTAGTTATTGAAAGTACTGAAAGCGAATTCCAACCTAATTGGTATTTCTAGTGAAGATTGAGCCATGTTTCTCGTCATACACCCTTCTTGGTATTTGGTAATATCATAGAGAAATAATAGTGTAAGTAGATATCCCATGGTATAGGACGTTTATGTCGCAACTTTTACTGTTATCTCAAGCCGATAGTTCACGTAGTTCTTTCCTGTGAAGCTGTGTGACGCTCGTAGTCTCTCATACAGTGCCGTTCATACACTCTCACCCCAACAAAACAGTAAAAATCGACAATAATCGACAGTAATCGGCTTGAGATAACAGTAAAAGTTGCGACATAAACGCCCTATACCATGGGATATCTACTTACGCTATTGTTTCTCTATGGTAATATTCTGCTCTTGTCATTTGAGGAGCGAATTGAGATGATACATTAACTAACTACGCCTGATTGATTGATACTTCAATATTGTACTTGAAACGTGATTCTAAAAACAATGCAATGAACAATCAAGTTGGAAGATTAATATCATATGGATTATGATTGCATGTAATCCAAAAACGTTTTATGCATCCAAAATTATTAAAAATAATAGCTTTCTTTAATCACTCCCGGACTCAAAGTCAAAGTCAATGACTGAGTTTCCACAAATGCTTACCACAAAGAAATAATACCATCATCCAACTCGATTTAATCGTCTCGAAATTTGAATAGACACTCCCAAGATACAAATTAGCCAATGCTAATTGAACTCTTTGAGAATTATGAGCGGAGCAGAGAGATCGTTCAGTGAATAGCGATCGGTTGATTTTTTGCCAGAAAAGCTCCTTTCCCCTTTCAGAGATAATGATGTCATCGCTATAAGGAAAAACGAGTCTCATTTTCTATCGTCGTCTTTTGCCAAGCCAATACTACTTAATACACCGTTTCCAATACAACTCACGATTTCATGAGTTTATCAGTAGAGCTCTGAGCTTCAACAGATTACATCCGACCGTCATAAATCACCAAAACAGCTATAAAAATTCACGCATTGATTGATAGCTCGCTGAATGTTTGTGTTCTAAAATTGTTATTTCACAATCCTAATCATGTATGACAATCATGGATCAGATACTCATATCATCACCCGCTGTTTGGGTTGATTCAACCATAGAGTAAAGATACTGTTTAATAACTAGATTATTGGTCTCTTATTTCAAGTTGAAGTGCAAAATAGTACAATAAATTTGAAACAAATCATGAATGCACTAAAGTGATTTTCGAACTAACAAAAAAAAATCATTGAATGAGAGATAGAGAGAAAAAACACAATACACCTAACTTTATACTAGTCTCAGACTGATCCCTTACAGTGAAAAGCTAAAATTGTTTATTGAGTACTGCACAGAGTACCGTACTTAGTAGGTACTGTACTGTATTTTTGTACCGTAATTTTAGTAGCTCTATCAAAATGCAAAATGCATGTAAATTGACTCAGTGAAGAGTCACTCCAAGAAAAGCCACAGTGACTTTCATTAGTTTTACAATATAGAATGATAGGACTATGTAAAAGAGGAAATTGAACCTAAAGTGAAAAAATATCGCCAAATTTTGGTGATAAGACTAATTTGGATAAAATCAGTCATCCGAACTATATTGATAGAGAATTGATCAATCAAACAGCATTGCATGAAGGAATTCTAATAGTGGATGAAAATCCATTAGATAATTCAAGTTTTATCCATCTAAAGTGGATGAAAACTATTTTAAAAGTTTTATTGTTCAAATTATGTATTTTCCAGCTGTATAAAAAAATTAGATAAGGTGCATGATTTTTGTAAGATACAACTGAGCGTTCACTAAGGAGCATAGTTCTGAATGAGTATTTTACTAGTATTCCGAAGAGAAGTTTCGGAACGTCTGGCCGGCTTATTGAAAGCAGACGAAAGGTGAATTTGTGAAGTGAGTGGTTTGTGGGAGTAAAGAAGGAAGGTGCCAGGCTATATTTAGCAGCTCTCTCACTCTCGTTGACTCAGCTTCACTAGCAACTAGCAGATCAAGCTCAAGCTCACGTCCATCCCACTGCAATAGTTCATTTCTGAGTAGAGCGCAATATTGCACCTTCACAATATTCATCAGCAACAATGTCACCACTTCAATCTCCAAAATCCGACAGCAGTTCATCAGAAGTTAATCAGAGTTGTTATATTTTGTTGGTTGATGTGTGTCACTAAAAATATCATTATGTACTAATAATAACAAAATGCAGTATCGCGCATCAACTTAGAAAGAAACGAACGAACAAAATGAATCAATTACTACTCATATACAGCAAATTTCTTTAAATTTTCTTTACAGATAGATTTTTATAAATAATATTGTCTCTCACAGGTGATATGATAATCTTCAGTAAGCCTGAGTTCTTATTATTTAGAATATATTGCAGGTCATTGAAGAGGGTCAAAAGCGTCTAAAAAGGAGTCGGATCGCAAAGTTAAGATGTTTCCACCAATGAAAATCATACCAATAGCAGCAATAGGCCTACCTAATTTACCTCCAATTACAAATGTTCGAACAAACAACTCAGAATATTGTGTTCACTTGTGGTTTAGTGAAAGTGAATGAGTACTAATTTTTTTCTAAAAGAAAAACCTCAAATATTCTGAGATATGTTGAATATTCATGAAATTTGGAACAAATAGTGAAAGCCATGTATTCAACAATTCAACACTCAAATTGTAATGTTTCAAACGGCCTTGGGCTACTCGGACTTGGGCTAGAAATGTACCAACATAGAAAATTAAGATTTCGTGAATGTTTGTCACTTCGGGGGAGAATAAAACAAAGATTATTGTAATTCCTCTTATTTCCATTTGGAGTTGGTTGCTGCTTTAACCTGCATTATTCGGTCGCAAGGAAAGTGAGTGCTTCGTTCAGGTCTTGAATGAATTTGCTCCCCGCTCGCCGCTGCTTATGGTAATATTCCCTGCTCATTATTCCGTTGAAAACAAAGAACGGTGGTTAGACAGGGAGAGGAGGTGTGAGAGGGAGCAAGGGAAAGAAGACGAAAAGAAATGAAATATTTGGCCTCCTCATAATGGGGTAGCGTGCAGGCTATAGGGCGTGGTCTTTTCCATTCAATTTACTGTGGAGGACAATGCTATGCTATCTTGGCTTCCTGAGTTTGGATCAACAATAAATTCTGAAGGTTGCGAGGGTGTAAGGCCTAATGCTGTTATATCGATCAGCTTGGCTTGGCACATTTTTAGAACTTCTCAATCAAGTAATTCCTGCATAACGATTTTTTGTCGTCTCAAGACTATTTTTCACTCAGAGAACCTCAGAAGGATAAGAGCTTGAGCTTATAAACTCCCCCATGTGTCTGTAATTTTATGTATTACATTTCAACTCCCAAAAGAGCAAAAGTATTGTAGCCTTAATTTAATTGTCGTCTGTATGTCAATTCTAGCACCTCAGTGAAATTTAATGAGTGACAAAATGCACTTTACCAAAAATAAGCAGGTTTTCATCCGCCTCACAAAATCTACGCATTTGGAAACTAAATAATTAATAATCCATGATAAATGAGACTATAACCAAAGGAATAGACGTTTCTAATTTTGAGGCAACTACGCCAAAATCGTTGATAGAACCTGTTCGATCAGCGACCAACACCAGACCAGAATGAATCATTAATAAATTCGGGAAATACAGTAATGTAGGCCAGCGAAGAACAAACAGTGATGGAGTGAGTACTGCAAACATATGCAGATGAATTGCAGTGCAGCCTCTGTCAGAGTGCTGCTTCAGCAAATTCGCTTCATATATCCCTTCCCTGCCCATTGCCCATCCCTACCTAAGCCAAAACAAGGCACCATTTGATTGAAAACACAAACGAAATTTCATTTCAGATGGACATTTATCCGGCTTGCGGTGATAACACAATTGCTGAGTGATGAGACGCTAATGTGATAACATCGCAAACAAAGCTGCTGGGCAATAGGATCATGTGGTTGCCGTTCATGCAACCATCATTCTGATTTTTTGAAAAAGATTAAATCAATCCTACACTGATTTCTGAAGCTGAAACGTTCCATTTCTGCAGTTGAAAATCATCATTTTATTCACATTATCTTCTTTGTTATGTCGTCATGAGATACAATAATACCTGTGATTGCAATATGCGATGGCATAATATACGAAAATATTTTCTCAATTTTATTCTGGTGGTGGAAGTTACAAAAATCGAAAAAACTTGATTCTCTGAAAACCATTGACCAAATCGTTTTAAGAACTATGATGATTTTTCGCTGTCCGGTTGACACAGCAAAGTATTTGACAGTTTAAAGTTACTCTTTGTGCTGAAGATGTACTTCCAATATTTATGGAGGTGTATTATCAAGGACGTGCACTTCCATAACGATGAACAAACTGTTATGCCTACTGTAATACACCTTGCTATTATTAAATAATTATTCAACTCGTTTTTAGTAAAGGTTCCCACTGAATTATGAGGGAATCACGGGATTTATTAATACAGTAGTAGTTTACTAAATACACATAGAAGTTGTTTTAATTATAATTTATAAGTGAGCTGTAAAAAGCCGTCACTAGCCATAGGTGAAAATATTTACAGAGGGTCACTCGACTCTAAACTCATGAACGAACGATACCACACCTCCTCTAATGTATTAGATGCTATAATGCTATGACGATACTAAACATCAACGTTAGTAGGCAGAAAGTCTGTCTACTAACTTTGACACAACATTACCATCGTATTTCTTCAAAATGTTGTAATAAATAGCATATTGTTGGAGAACCACAGTGATAAAAATTCAAAGCTACAGCTCCTCTTTACAATTCAAGGTTGAGAAACCAGCAGTTAGCTATGCACTTGACTTTTTAGAAGAGGTGACAACACCTACAACCTACAAACCCACACACACACACACACACACACACACACACACACACACACACACCACACACACACACACACACACACACACACAACACCCAACAAAGTGACAAAATCTCTACTAATAGCTATAGTGGTGAGAGGTGTGAAAATAACCTGCAGTAGTCTTCCTGATTCAATCTCATGTTATGACTATCCACAATAGAAATATTCATTCGGCCCAACCACACGACAGCTCATTGTGAATACATCAGAAAGGTGAATGCACTCGCAAAGGCATTATGTAAATAGAGACTACGACGACAAAAAGTAGACAATTCAAAGCCCCTATGCTATGCTAGTGCTGTGTAAGCATAGGCTTTGTTCAACAGAGCCTCAACAACTACACACATTCTCGCTCACCACATAAACTACAACCAAAGTATGCCAACCAAAGAAGGTAGGAACGAAACTGACATCAAATTCATCACAAACTCACACATTGAGAACGTTTACTATCCCTTTTCCTTTCGAATATTTCCTTCAATATTGAGTTGTTATAGAAATATGTCATTCCAAAAGAAGAAATAAAGTAGTCCAATGACTGAATAAGTGAGAAATCGACGGTTATTATTGGCAATAAACATAATAGCATTGGTAATAAACTTAAAATATTGTACTTGAAAGCACTGCACTACTAAATATGATTATTTGCGGCATATCTGAGGAATCCGACAGGATAGCTTCTGATTATATTATTTATTTATTGAAATGGATCTTTCATTTTTCTCCTTATTGAATTCACACTTATAAATAAATTTCAAGTTTCAGTCTAACCAATTCCTTCAAAGCGTAGTATTTGCCTATTGGATAGGCTACACATTAGACGGCGTTGGAGGATCAGATCACTTTTTACTTTCCTTGCCCTATTACCATAGGTAAGGAAAGTATTGCTTTCCGAAAAAAATTAAGGTACCCCAATTTGTAAATTTCTATACGTTTCTGTATGTGTGTGTGTGTGTGTGTGTGTGTGTGTGTGTGTGTGTGTGTGTGTGTGTGTGTGTGTGTGTGTGTGTGTGTGTATGAGTGTATGTGCGTCTGTGTACACGATATCTCATCTTCCAATTAACGGAATGACTTGAAATTTGGAAGTTAAGGTCCTTTCACTATAAGGATCCGACACGAACAATTTCGATCAAATACAATTCAATATGGCGGCTAAAATGGCGAAAATGTTGTCAAAAACAGGGTTTTTCGTGATTTTCTCGGAAACGGCTCCAACGATTTTGATCAAATTCATACCTAAAATAGTCATCGATAAGCTCTATCAACTGCCACAAGTCCCATATCTGTAAAAATTTCAGGAGATTCGCCCTATCAATGCAGATACATTCCCAATTATTAGGCTTCAGATACATTTGAAACGAAAAAAATCAAGTGGAGTAGATTGAGCATAAAAATCTCTACAATTAATGTTTAGTAACATTTTCACCTAAAATTGAGAATAAGCTTTAAATTCGAGAAAATGTGATTATTCAATTGCAAATTATTGTTGATTCTATTAAATCACTAGCCGTCAGGCTCGCTTCGCTCGCCATATCCGTCTAGCCAGGGGCTCCGCCCCCTGGACCCCCGACTGGATCGTCCAAGAATGAGATCAGCAGGCTCGCTTCGCTCGCCTGCATTTTTCATTTGAGCATTTTCATCATATGTTAGGACAATCCAGTCGGGGGTCCAGACTAAACGTCTGGCTAAACGGATATGGCGAGCGAAGCGAGCCTGACGGCTAGTAATATAATATTACCAGGATTGAAGTAGCAGTGCCCAATCAATTTTTCCGCGATAAATGCATTTAAATCTTCAACTTGGTGCCAACCTAACAAAGTCAACTCAACTTAATGCCAACCTGACAAAATTATTAATTTAGTTGCCAGTTAACAACTGTTTCGAAGAGGTACTCTATCTAGATTGTAGTTCTATAGTACCATATGATATGGAAATTTCAATTATAATTAAGAGATTGGGAGAAGAAGAATATACATGCTAAAAGACGAACTTTAAACCCTTAAAAACAACCCTTAGAGTTAAAATATTGCCAAAAGATTTCTTAGTGCGCCTCTAAAGGGCCAACTGAACATACCTACCAAATTTGAACGTTTTTGGTCCGGTAGATTTTTAGTTCTGCGAGTGAGTGAGTGAGTGAGTGAGTGAGTGAGTCAGTCAGTCAGTCAGTCAGTGAGTGAGTGCCATTTCGCTTTTATACATATAGATTAACTATGAAGAGATAGCAGACCTCATGTGTGTCTCCAGCGTTATTGCCCTGTCACCAGCTGGCTCAAATCTTTGAATAGTAGACTTGAGATGCGCGGGAACACTAGCGTCAGGTGATCAATTTTCATAACTGCAAGGAAAGTTGTGTGAGTGCGCCACACCAGATTTTTTGAAATGCATAACTCTATAGTCTAGAGCCAATCATGAGAACTGTTTCACAATATTCATCAAAATAAAAAAATATCAAAAACCATATTTCTATTCCAGATTCAATAATAATAAACCTCTTTTTCCAAATTCATTCTGAGCTAAATATGAAAATTGTGCGATGGAGAGCATTTGATGTAGAGCAGCCCACAATTTACAAGCTTGACAGATCCCACCAACTCCTAAATAACTATCCACAAGTTGTGGAGGCATATTACCGACTACAAGGCTGGAAAAGTAGTCTGCATTGTTATACAGAGAAAAGGGGAACTTGGAATTCCACAGAGAAGTTCACGCTGATGATAAAGAAATGGAAAGATGGACTCGGATGACTTTGCCTGGCAACGAGGAGGCGGTGAGGGTGGTGGTATGCGCCTTGAAAACCTATTAACTGGGAGCCTCCTCCTTCGATATCTATGCTGTGGCGGGTGCGAGTAGAATTGAAAACGCCTAATGTTATTGGATTCGCAGTGAAAAATGAGGCGAGAGCCCCGCGACCCGCGACCGCACCCGCACCAGGTCCTGGAAAGCAATGAAGCCACCGGCGGCTCACAGCCAAAGATGGATCGCCACTGAAAATGAGCTGATGTTAGCGAAGGGCAACAGAGAGGGCCCAGCAAGAGAGCCATTTGAAAAATAAAATGCAATTAGGACGGATCAAGGTCTCGAAATTTATGAACGCGCACGCACGCACACAGGGAGGATGTGGCGACTAGATCATATTTTAATAATGTGGAGCTTCAACGACTCGAGGTAGCTTAGTATCGGTATTTCGGCCGGAATTCGCACACCCCTACACCCACCCACACCTACTCCACTCCACCTACTACATCCGTGTTTCAGCCTCATTGCAAATTCTGTCTATATCCTCACTTCGTCTCCAGAGATATCGCGATTCGCGTACCAGAGAATAGAATACTATTGCCGCTGAACCAAGACTCGTTTCTATTCAGCTATTCAGTTTCCTAGCACTGAGGTATTCCCAAGGTGGCTTGTTAGATCCACATTGAATACAAACTTCATGTTATCAAATCCAACTATTTCCTTCATTGACGTTTTCCATTTGACACATTTCCTTCCATAGATAGGAGAATCAATACCGCAATGAACAAACAATAACCAACACTACAGAGGAGAAAAGAGTTTATAATTTACAAATGAACAGTCACTAACATAAAAACTGGAGAGCAGTAATTCCTTTCCTGAATTTATTTTTTCTTCAATTTATTCTATTGAGGACAACTAAATCCTTCTCAATTGAAACATTTCTTTTCCCTTCCTATTGTAGTTTTTGCACATTGCACAACTATGAACTAACTTTTTTCAAGTTTGAAATTTATTGAGTTGAACATTTTTTGTGGGAGGGTCTCAGTTCTTCTGAAGTTTAGTTCATTCTGTCTATATGGTTATATGAACATAACCTAAAAGATTCTGTTCAATGTTGTTTTTTGTTCAGAGGCAAAAGGGTGGGTTAGGGAGGTTGGATTTTTGCTTTCAAATTTCAATTTGTTGGTATTATTAGAAATGTTTTGATAATCTGAATTTTAGATAACAAAAACAAAGAACGAAAACGCTCACCAAAAATCTTTCCAGGATGAATTGAAATGACCTACAGGATGAAATAAATGAATGTCAGCCATTTTTGGGTAGCAAGTTTTGTAGTTGCTGGACATATTTTTATTGAATTAGTAGATATTTATAGTGGAGTTAGTCGTAAGTTGTAAGCAGTAATTTGTTTCAAGAATCAAGTCAATTTTTTATGATGCTTCATCTATATTGATGTTTTATCTTTACTATACGTACATTCGACTATGCATTTTGTATGGATTAAATTTCTCTTCAATTGATTTGTGTATCTTCTTAGATATAATGTTTAGATTAGGACTAGTTGCAGTTGGTTGGTCTGAATTTCTCCGATAATTGATAAACGGTGTAAGCTAACGGTACATGCTTGCCAGAGCAGAGGGTTTAGGCGTGGCCTTTTGGCGTGGTTGCCTGACAACGGCGTGTTTGGAACGAGCACCGGTCTCGACGTTATCATCGTTGTGTTTTTCTTGCTTTGAAGCGGCCACGTCATTAATTCGTTCGAACAGTAGATTACAGTTGGTTGGCACGTCATGCGACTTGTGTCCCCGTACTACACCACTGAATATTCGCCCTGATAATGCCTTTCGACTGCCGGGGAAAACCTCTGCTTCCGCCTAGCCTACCCCCTCCCGCCACCTGAATCGTGTGAACGCCGCTCGTTTTCATAGGTCAAGCAACCCCTTTCCAGCCGCGCAGATAACATCAGCAACATTCTTAACAGCCTTTCCCTTCTCCACTATCAAACGTGAAATGCTGAATCATTATGCAGAACACTTCCACTCCCCAACACAACTTCCACAGTACAGGTATCGTCACTTCATATTCCAGGAAGGGGCTTTTCAAATTTCACCAGTAATTGAGTTGAATAAAAAATAGATTGACATTCAAACAACGGTTCAAAGATCAGATAACAGGTAACACAGTATAAAATTCAATTTTTCTGAACCCATTGATGCAACAGTAATATAGAAAATACGGAATGTTTGGGCAAGAGTATTATACACATTATTACGGATTATGAAATAGCCAATGTGATATATTGAACAACGTGACTTCCTTGAAAATTAACTTATGAGTCTGTTTATACGCTGCCAAAGCTCATGTGGGCTTCATCTGCAATAAAAGAGTCATTTATTTGTATACATCTTGGGGGGATAGTAATAATACTGAAAATGATACTTCAGAAACATTAAAAAAGTCTTAGCAATACGGTGAATGCAAAAATAGTACAAGAATGTTGAAGGGACAGCACCCTTCTATTCAATAATATTTGGGTCTGAGTTTGAGTATACAACGTGTGAAGAAAAGCATGGTGTGAGTGAGGTACCCGATGGACACATTTTACATAAGAGAAAAAGACAGAGAGGGAATGAGAGAGAGAGAGAGAGAGAGAGAGAGAGAGAGAGAGAGAGTGAAAGAGAGAGTGAGTGGGATTGAGGGAGATGGGAGATGGTGTGCCGGCACTCAACTCAGATTTGGGACGCAAGCGTTGTTCTCACTTTCGAATAGTCCAAACAGAAGAGGACGATAGGCCGTTGTTTGAACAGTCTGTGTTCGCCCTGCAGCCAGCAGCACAGGGAACAGGGCACACTGCACAGGGCACAGATCTCTCTCCCAGGCACAGTGAGCCTGTTTTCCCACTGAGTGTATTTGAAGCTGTTCGCATGCATGAATAAACGAGCATAACTGCTGCGTGAGGGAGGGGGCACCAAGTACACACTCGGGAACAATCACCACTGCTTTAGAACCCTTCAAAATCCAAATGCATGATTAAAATCATGTGAAACGACTACGACTACAACTCAAGGTTTTGCGACTGAATTCTAAGACCAGCGACAAACTTCAACATCCAAGACTGAAATTATCTAGGTCTACATTTTGCAAGTAAGTCACATCTAGAACTGTAAAACAACGTAAACTAGCCCACTTGCTCTATGTACATTAACTGTAAATTATGTCCTTATTTGAACAATCTTAAACATAAATAAATATTAATAAAGCCCACGCCTCAGAACAGGCTGTGGCATGAAGTTTAGCAATTTCACATCTAGATATAATTATTGTGAATTGTGATACAAAAATCAAATCTAATATTGCAATATTGAATGATAGGAGATCAAGGATAATCAGCTTCGGAAACTGAAGTATTTTAGCTTTTCTTTGCTCGGATGAGAAAGCATTTGCATTAGACAAGCGATTTAAATTCTCAACTTACCCCAACTTTAATAGTGAATCTATGAATTGACCAAACAATTCAGATGAAATTTGCCAAACTTAACGAACCTGTAACAAGATGAATCGAGAGATAGATTCAAATTCAATTTTGAAATACAGCACTGTTACTAAGATATGTTTAAAGAACTCATTGCGAAAATCAGTCACGTATAGATAGGATTAAGAAGTAAGTGATCATTGTTAAAACATTAACATATTTTATTGTATTCTTATGGAAGAGAGGTGCAAATCATATGAAAAAACTTTGTCTGAAAAGATTATGTTCAGAGATTATCAACAGTTTCCTCTTCCTTTGGCATTCTCATATTATTGACTCTTGTCCCAGAATTTGAATGTCCAATAGGGTTTTTATTTGGCTATTATTTTATCTCCTCACATTGTTATCACCATTTTCAGCAGCTGAAATTGAATAAGGAGGTGGGATCCGAGAACGCAGATGTTGGAAAGCGACTCCAGATTCGATTGGAACTGTTACTAGAAGATTTTCACTTGGGAGGGGTGGTGGGGGGAAGGGTCCTTGAGTTCTGATCCACGTTGTAACCACCGTCGTTGTAGCGAGCTCTTGTTTCCATGGAGACAAGCTCTCGGAACGTAGTTGGCATTCCTCGATCATTAAGGGAGAAAATTTCTTCTTTTCTATTTCGCTTCTTTCATTTTGTGTAAGCGGTTTTCCTCTTGACTCAATGATATTCCCCAGAGACTAGTCCGAATCAGAAAGAGTTCGGCACTGCCTCCCCAATAATGATAATCATTGAGGGCATCATCAAAGTCATTACGTTCCTTCAGAAATGTTTCCAGGCTTTGATACTTACTGGAATAATTATCTCCAGAATGAAAATTAATTTCCAAAAGCAATCGCCAGATTGGAATAATTGGGAGTTCAATACTCTAGCCCAGCTAACAATATCGAGAATCATTTGAAAGCTGAGATTTTAATACTATAATCTCCAATTACTGTTTGTTGCTTCTCTAGCTCAAAGTATAAGACCTTGCTTAAGTGAGTTGTTCAATAGTATGTTGATATTCTAGAACACTGAGCTTCGAGTATACAGTCAGTCATAAATTGAATTATATGTAATCACAGTCATGACTTTTCTCAAAGAAATAAAACGTGATCATGAATTTGCATGAATGGATTCGAAGAACAGAGGCCAAATAAACATTGTAACATATTGTAATTTGGATAGATAAATAAAAATCCCTAGCTGAAATATTTATAGGTCTAAGTGAAGTAATTGGCTAATATCGCCAAAGAGATAACATAAAGATTAGATAATATCAGACGTCCTGGCTAAACTGTACAACAGCCTAAGAGGAATTGAAATAATTTTTTGCTAATATATAATATTATATAAAATATTGAAAATTGAGGTTAGGCATAAACATTTAGTGATCGGCGACCTAACGATCGACCGAGCCATACAACGTAGAATCTGACCAAACACCTTGGCAGAAATTTATTGTGGCAAAACGGTATGCAATTTGAGGAACTAAAGGTCTCACGTGGCTAATTATTATGATGTATGAAACAGATAATAACATATAAAAAATTAATTAGCATGTAGAGAGCATATATTTAAAAACCCAATAAAAATAATTAAATGTATTAAGGAAGTAGGAGGTTACCAGGCGCATGAATACTGTAATAATTTGCATGCACCAATCAAATAATGGCAATTGATAGGCGGCAATAGTGAGCCGATTCAAAAATATTTGTATATATTTCTACAAATAAATAGAATTTATAATAAAATTGTTGTATAATCTATGTTTTGGATATGGCCCGAAGGCAAAGAAATTATTATATATATAACATAAGTAATAGTTTAATATTTTGGCACGGTCTATTTAAGCCTTGAATGGCGGAGGACTGGAATATTCAAATTTTATGCAAATTTGAAAATCGGAAATGAGAATTGTAAAATTGAGAAACGAGAACCACACTCGCCTGCCAATGCCACCATGAGAGGTCACTAAAAATTATAGAGCGTAATACCTTGCTATATCTTGTAATAATTTAAAGTTAAATTGAATTACTAAATTTATTATAAGACTTTGTGATGCTCTTATAAAGCAAAAGTCATTTTCATTTTTAAATAATTTTGTAACCCCTTGGAAGAGACGACTCCGCTACAATAATCCAGGACCACCAGGAGTTGGATCGACATCAGCAGCTCATAAGAAAATTTCGACACGTGAGTGAAAAATATTGAAATAGTGATAGGGCGCCCTCAGTGCTTCGAAATTACATAAGAATCAAAGTGGAAGCTCATATCTGGGCCTATAAAGATTTTTATGAGACTGTATCCTATGAAAAACCACGACCTAATTTTTATAATTATTAAAATATTTCATGCTCTACCGACTAATGCCAAGCGGGAGGCTAATTGTTATTTAAATATAAAAAATAACGTGACACAATTATTTGCAAACTCAACCAGTTCGGATTAGGGATATGTATTTCATCTCAATAAAAGAATGTTTATTGCATTTGTAGAAGACAGAAAAAATGTTGGAAATTCAATTGAATATATAAATATCGTTGAGGGGTATTTTGATAAAAAAATCCCACCCAAATTCATTGCTCGATATGGAGAACATAATCAATATTTTCAATTTTCAGGAGTAAGACTTGGTGATTTTTTCTGGATAAAATAAGACTGAGTTTGAAAGAAACTGTAATCAACACGAAAAAATGGCAAGGGCTGGATATTTTTTATCTATGTAGTCTCGCTTGGATTGAGCCAATATCAATATTTGGATACGTCGGATTCACTTCTAGAATAAATATTAATTAACGGTTCTACACAGCAGGAATTCGTTCTCGTTCAATCAACCATCAAACAAATCAATCAGTAAAACTCCTCTGATTCTGATTGAATTCTAAAAATAAGCTGTCCTTCATTCTGCGTGATTAACATTCTCCAGTCAAGCTTATTTTGAGAAACTGATTTCTAGCTATTTTTCATTTATTCATTTGTTTCTGGAATTAAATCTTTTCGACAAGTCTTCTTGACATGCATTGCAGATTGGAATGACTAATCTTTTCCACAGCCATATCAGTATCGTTCTAAAGGAGGAATGACTGTTGGAAAGTTAAATAATGTGATCTGTTGATTTTTCTGAATGATACTTGAGGATTTTCAAGAGGAAAACTTTGTTTTTCTTCAGCTTAGGTATTTGCCGACAAAATTGCCTTCGGTACGTGATATCAAAAAGGACACACATGAAAGGATCAAGCTTTTGGAATGAAATGGAATTTTTTAATATGATCTCAAAGCTGTGTGCGAGTGTGTGTGCTTCGTGAGCCTGTTTGCACTCAAGTTCACTTTTCCACTCGTCAAGTACAAGTTATTGGGAGGCCACCTACCCCCAATCATTCTCCTCTTCCTCCTCCTCTTTTCCATTTCTTTCTATTCTTATCCTCCAAAGTTTATTTCGCAATACTTTGAGCTCGGCTTCTATCAGCGTCGTCCGAACACTTCTTTGCAAAGTTTTTCTTCACAGCGGACCCTTCTTTTCTGTGTTCGAACCTTTCTCTTTACACCAAAGCCTTTCTTTAGCATCCCAGCTGCCAACTTGAAAGCATCTTGAAAGGAATCGCCGAGGGGCCTCCGAATAGACGACAAAATAATAAAGAAATTGAGCCAAAAGATGACTGTCAAAAACTGTTAGTCAAAATGAAGAAATACTTATAAGAAGTCTTAGCTACACTATGACGAGGTATTTTCATTATTAATATTATTCTTATTCCAATAAAAGAAGATTCAATTCGCGATTCATGAAGTTACCGAGTCAGCCTATTTTTATATTTTATTGAATAAAATAAAATTAAAGTTATTTCACTCTACTAAAAAGTTTTTAGCAGCAAATTTGGGACAGTTTGCACTATACCGGTTCACACTTGTTAAAAATAATTAAAGTTCAATACTTATGTTTATTAAGAACAACATTTATTATATTCCAATCAATCTAATTTATTATAAACCGATCAATGCTATTCAAATATTTGAATATTGAATTGCATATTATGGAGATGTGCGTAACCCTCACTCAATGATGGCGAACTCTGTACTCAAATACAGTATACAACATTTACATGGAAAGCTAGCAAATTGTTAATACTGTACGCTGTTGTTCTAGTCTAGTGTACAGTGTCTAGTTCATATTTCTACCCTTTTCCACAGAATACGAGACAAAAATTCAATTGTTGGTGTTATTGAAACAGTTTGCAGTACTGAGTTGGAAAGCAGTATTGTCCAGCAGACAAATCCCACGCTTTCAGCAGCTTATAAATTACATGAATTTACAACTTTGTTCATCTGGATCGCAACATCTGATGTTGAGATTTAGAAGAATGGGAAACTGATTCTGGCTGATAGAGCTCTGATGGTCGGTTGTCGCTTTTATTTATGCATCGTTTGCCACTTTTGGACGAATGGGGTGGGATTTCGAATGCAAGCGAGTGAGAGGGGTGGGGGAGGTCGACGCCATTGATGGTTGGTGGTGCGGTTTTGGATTTGAATGTTTTATCGCTGCAAATTGAAGTTGTATGCTTGGCCAAAGCCCTGGCCTGGACCCCTGGAGCCTGGAGCCGCATGCAGTAGCAGCAGCCGACCAGCTTTGCATAAAGGCACCGCGCGCATTTGTCCCAATTTTTCAATTTGTTTATTCCTACAGCAGCTGCAAAGAGCGCCAAAGCAGAATATACGTACGTTCGTCAATATTTCCTTGGAGAGTCTACAAACATGGCTGCTGCAGTTGCTACAAGCAAATGTTTGTCCCGGCGTCAACCATCAGAAAGATTCTGCAAAATCCTTCAAACAGAATTGTGTACCTCGGTACATGTTCTTATTCTGAAGTTCATTTATTTACATACTCAACTAGATTTCCAAATCATCCAATATTTCATCAAGTCTCAACTCCTAATTGTCAAATACAATACGACTCATTAATAGAATTGACCACACTCGAAATATACAATATACAATAATTTTTCATTTTCCATTTTCTCTGGATACATATTTTGAAATATGTTTATTTTATTGAAATTTTACTTTTTATTCATACGAGAAATAGATAAGTACGGATAAATAAGTCACCTATTTTTTCAAGATTGGTTAGGTTTTCAATTTAAAATGTACACTGTTTATTGAAGGAATGGAGCTAATTGATTCCAATACCTTATATTATAAAATGAAGATAGGTCATTCAAAATCAAATTAAATTCAAATTTTTGAAATAATAATCTTGAACAATTCAGTTATTTATTTATTTATTTATTAGAACAGTCACAAACACGATATTTGGAAAGAGAAACAGGCAATTGCCCAAAACTTCTTCAATTCCTTATAATAATACAATTATTATTATTGCAATCAACAAATACTCAAATTGGCTCAAGTTATGTTGATGATGATGATAAAGCAATGTTCATCAATACTTGGGACTGTTAGTCACTTTAAAAATCTCTTTTCAATGGATGAAAAACAGACAGGTAGCAAGGGGGATGTGGAAGAGGAGAAGAAGAAGGAGAGGCAATGTTGATGATGAGTAAGAATATGATGTAAGGAGATGATGATAATGATTGAAAGGGGAGAATGAAGAGGAGAGGACGCAGAATGAGAAAGTAAGGAAGGTGATGGTGAGGAAGAAGGGGTTGGAGGAGAAAGATGAGGAATATATGTGAGAGGAGGAGGTGAGGGTTGTGATAAAGGATGATGAGAAGGAGGAGGAGGAGTAGGAAGAGGAGAAAGAGGTAAGGGTTGTGATAAAGATAGAAGGAGTAGGAGTAGGATACAAGAAACATGGGAGAGGACTGAGGGGGAGGGGTAGTAGGAGGGGGAGAGGAGGAGGAGGAGGATACAAGAAACGTGGTGGAGGAGGATGAGGAGGATGAGTTTGCCGATTTTGACGGCGGCCAGCTGAAAGCGGCCAGCTCATAGCTGTTCAGGTATGCATGTGATGAGCATTATAATCTGAGAAGCGGATTAATTCCACTGATTAATACGTTATTGAGTTGTCCGGCAGACGTCGGTATTCTGACACGTGGGAGGGGGTGGCTGAACTGGTGGTGGTTGCAAATACTGCACTAATACACTGCACATACCCTGTGTATTAAAATTAATAGCATAGTATCACTTAATTACATCTATCTATTACACAAATCTAAACTTCCCACTGGTATCCATTGCAGCTCGATTGCTTACTGATAAGTATCGATGACAGAAAATGATATGATGCCATGAAATTGGTTGGTAGAATTTTTTTTACAATCGAGAGGATATATTGGGTGACTAGTTTATACGATTTAGTGGATGAGTGAAATTGGATGAAGCAGTTATTGAAAACTAATCTCTAACCGTGTTTTGCAATGGATCTCCACAGGATTAGATGGAATTATCAACTCTATCATTTTTGTTCTATTTTCAAGTTACCATAGAAAATGTCGAGGTTTGATCCTAAAATTATGCATTATAAGTGACTCAGAACGAAGGCCTTATCAATTCTACTCACCATGTGCCGAACCAAATTATCTCTTGAGTAAATGAGATCATTATTTTCTACTTTGTTGGGAATACTATCTACATTAATTTGGAAATCGTTGAGAGTATCGGCTGCAGAGAGAGATTTAATCTACAACATATAAATAAAGAGGTAAGTTGGCTATCATAGCCTAGCCTAGGCCTAGTCGTATCTCCACTGGACTAATTTTGAATAAAACATTCAAAAATTATAAAAAATTCATATTACTGTGTAATTCTGACTCAGGGATGGATAAATTTGATATTCGGGGAAGCGTTGGTGTTTTACAAACCCATTATTTTGAATTAGTGCCATACATATTTTTCAAATGAACAAATAAAAACTTACTATGTATTTTGCATGGGGAAGCTGGTAGGTACATTTTAATCAACGATAAAAATGTGCCAGCCATCTATTTTCACGATGATAAAAATTTTTCTTATTACAGAAGCAACAGTGTGTAACTACAGATTTTTTTTAAATCACAGGGATAAGTCATGTTGAATGGTTTTTGATTAACAAAAAATGTAACAAGAAGCTGAACAGGAAAGCAAACTGATGCACTGCACATTGAACCTACATGGAAAATTCAATTACTGTATTGGAAACGAGAATGCATTGTTCTTGTGGTTGATAAACAATTCAGTTGTCGATGATAATGAAATAACTCACTCATTCAGGCGAATACAAACACATGCCACTTCGTAGAATTCATTGTATTGCAGCTATTCAGTAATCATGTTACGAGCAAAGTATTCAATGGTTTTGCACAATCTATAAACAAGAACAAAATAATTTTCGGATATTAATTATTCTGCTGAGATTAACATGATATTAAAATATTATGTAATCAAATCTGAAAAGCTATAGGATAAGCCTTATGTCAATTTGTCACAAGAAATTATCTTTTTTCAACTGAAAGAACATCATATCAAGTAGAATTTGAAAATGTAATTTTCATTTTTTAAATGATAGGGAAACAGATGGAATCAATTGGACTAAAATTTCAATTATAGAAGAAAAATCACTAAAAAGTCATTCTCCATTAATATATCAATACTGATTTAGTCTCAATCAAATTCCTCCTGCAATCCATGTTGAACTGACTGCTGTTGTAGTAGATGGAGGCCAAAAATTCACTTTTCTTTTTTTAACAACACTGTCCCAAAAATCTTATCATGCGTACTTCTGAATGCTTAGTATTTAGATTGATGAGGAACATCTGAGGCTAAGGAAGGATTTACAGAATTGTCATCTCATTAAATTTTTTAATAGTAATGAAGAAACCGGCGACCAAAATATAGCCAGTGTATAAGGTAAAACAACATCTGAGGATTTCACTTTTTCAGATAGGTCCTCCTTTTCATGCCATGATTACGGAAAAAACTGTAACGATAACGACGATTTTTTACGGTAATTTACCTGATCACGTGACTTCCTCTATCAGATTACATCGTGAAAGTACAAAGTGAAAAGAAAAACTGTTCCAACATAAGAAAATAAAATCCAAGAAAGAAAGCTTGTTTTGTAACAGCTTGTTCGATAAGAGATAGGCCTAATGCTAGGAAACAAAGGTAAAGGTTAATGATGGGGAAATCCTAACAATGAAATTTAGCAAAAATGAAGGTTAGCCTAGTTTAAAATGATAAGCATCATAGTATTTTCATGTAATTTACATGTCCTATTGCTATTCTCAAAGAGATAGAAGCGGATCAAAGTAAACTTCAGTCTCATATTCAAAAGAGTATTAGAAGTGAGAATTAGTAGTCAGAAGTAGTAGAAAAGTCAGAAATTAGTAGCAGTGGTAGGCTAGTATTAGTGGCAAGTAGAAGTTTGATTTGAGAGCTCTGTAACTCGGGGAATATGAGTAAAAGTTATAAATCCAAAACAAAATAACTGATAGATGGATACTACCCATTTGGTGTAGTTAGGCAATGACTATTCAACGATAATTTTCAACCAACGTAATACGAGTACTATAACTTGTCGATAAAAAACTAAAATAAATACTTTCAATTTTCTATTACGTGGCGTATCCAGAGAGTATAGAATGTAAAAAATATTCTATACTAGTAGGTAACCCGTGCTCCGCAAGTGTTTCATTAGAAACTTGACAAACTGAAAACTTGAACAACTGAAATCTTAATGAATTAAAAATATGCCTATAACCATCCTCGGTACATGAGGAATCTTTATGCAAAATTTCAAGTTATTCAGTCCAGTAGTTGAGACGTGATGATGCGTCATTCGAGAATTTCCTATCCACGAGTATAAGCCATTTCTTTCCTTTACTATGACGTTATAGAGATCTACATTGTATACTCTATACGTTATACTCTCTATACTATCTGAGAGTATCGTTATCGTAGTAATAGCTAAAATAGAGCTATTTGCCAGAAAAAATTAGCCTGCCAAACAGGGACACGGATGGAAAATAAGTCATCTCCCATACTATTATAATTATACTTTACTATAGTATCATTAGCTATGTAAACTATCATGAAATTCATCAGAAGCATTTCACAAGCATTATAAATACCTATTTCCCAAAATCAAAAAACCACAACATTTCAGCGAGAGCTATGTGGGGCTATTTCTATGGAAGCAAACTCTGTAGTATAAAAAAATGGGAATAAAATGATATAATCTGTTTGAGAATGATAGTCGACCGGGCAAATTCACGGCTGAATTGTTGGCAGCGAGCGGCATGGAATGCGAGTGAATATCCACTGATGTTGACGGTGGAGGTTTTCTCGCACACTACCCTCATCCGTTTGTTGATGCTGGAATAATTTTTGTGTTCATGCTGAACCGTGTTCAGTACTGAACCGAAATATATAAATACAACGTGCCACACAGTATTTAATAAACCGTTGATAAAAATCAGCAAGCCGTTCGTTGCTATCGGTATTGTACGAGCGGAAGGCGCATTTCAACTCGGTCAATCGCGAAAATATGCCAACAATATTGTATGAATTATGCCCTGTTCCAGCTCAACATTCCATCGAAATTACATTTCTCTACACAACGGATCAACATATTATTTTGCACAAAATAATATTTATCAAATAGAAATGACCATACAATGGCAATTTCCAAGCATTAAGTTTAGCATAATATCTTTCTGGAATTCTCCAAAGCAAATCATGCAAATACTATGCTACCGCCTTCTTGTGAAGAGTATTCGTTGCGGTTTTATCTTGAGTTGAGCTCAACGCAGACTGTATCGCATTTCTCGTTTCTTCTTTGGTTGACAAGGTTGACATTTAGAAGGGTTGAGACAACATTTTTAATGCACTATATAGGAGAAACCGAGAGCGAAGCGCGTCAAATGAAACTGCAATATCCAGTTACCTTTCTTCACTCAACGATACATAACTGATACCACAACTCTTGTAGGCTACGGGTGACGTGTGTTTAGTATACATTTCACTTATCATGTCTGCTATATCCATTCTAGTCCACATATTACAAAACAATACACCCATATATTTTGATAAAAAATCTTGTAGTATTGATTTCAAAGATAATATTATAAACTCAATAATAACGAGCGTTTTACTCTTATCATTGTACTAGTCGATAAAGAAAATGGTTAAATATAGTTTAAATGGATAAATCTTTAAAAAATAATTATTCAACTACTGCAAATAAAGTGAAGGACACAATATATTCCACATTATATGTCGTATAATGGATGAGAATCCACATCTCTAGGCTACCATAAAAACATACTGCAGATTAAAAAAATCTAATGAGTATTTTGATCCGTAACAAACAATAATTATCGTGACTTCCTCATAGAAATAATCACTTACTACTTCATTCAACCCTTCATTTACTCTATTCTAGTAAATCCATTCTCCAAGTGCTATACTGCACTTGATTGTCCATCGTTATGAAATGTGTCACATTATATTTATAGTATATCTGTTTGGTGGAAAGGAAGAATGAGAATAGCGGTGAATGTGAATAGAAAGAGTGAGAGACTGATGGCGTGTTGTCAGTGCTGTCGGGAATAGCAGCACAAGAAATATTGCGATGAGGTTGAATTGTGAGACACGGTTGTTCATCAAGGGACTCACGGCCGGGCAAAAAGTAAATTCTCGTCTATCCCTCTTTTTCGGTCTGTATCTTGCCTTAAAACCAAGTTCCCCCTAAATCCGCACACAGATCGGATTTGTCAAGCAGCTAGGCCAACATCAGGTGCCACTTCCTTCTTCTTCTTCTTCTTTTTCATCACCATCACCAACTCGGCTAATCTGCCATCCTCGGCTCCATAAATGACAACTTTGCACTCACCGCAAACTCTTCAACGCCAACAACGATAAACCCAACCAAAGCATGACCAACGGCTAATCTATAAACCAAGAAAAACTTCTTCGGCAATCAAACCTAAACTTCATTCCTCAGTAAAAGATTCAGCTAATAGTGCTAATTTGCGCTAAGAAATCTATTAACATGCTCTAGATGTGGACTGGTATTAATGACACATTATTGTGTTATGCTACATTCTGTAAAAATCAGCTCATCGAAAAGAGACATGGCAACTGACATACAGAGCGACCAATTGACATCAACAGTACACGTTGAGTGCGGCTGCGGAATTCAGACTTGGTCGCATGTGCTGAACAGGTTCACTATTTTAGTTCCCATAGTAGTCCAGTAATATAGACATAAGGACACCTAATTTTCAGTTTCAACCATCATCACCAACTACATTGTCCTCACATTGATATTTCGCACAATGACATAAAGTTCATAAGATTATGTTCTTTGAGAATCACCCGTTAGATAGCTACAAATGCTAGAGATAGAGTAGCACAAGATGGTAAGGTTTTTAGTATTTATCATCAAAATATTCAGTATCTTCGCAACAAAATTGACAGATTAGAAGTATTTCTTAAACAGGAGGATCCTGACATTGTTATTTTCACAGAGCATGGCTTAAAAATAAAGGAAATAAATCAAGTTAGGATTCCAGGCTATTCACTGAGATCAGAATTTTGTAGAATAGCTCATAGAAGTGGTGGTGTATGTATATTCACTAGCAATGCTAAACATACCCAAACTTATGAACTGGATTTTGTTAAGAGATTTTCTGTTGAGATGGATTTAGAGGTGACGGGACTAAGGTTAAAAATTGATGATCGATTTGAGGTAGCAGTGCTAGGTATCTATAGGTCACCAAATCTATAGATCACCAGTGAGCTGCTCCATACACTTTTAGAAATTACAACCGCTCGTTTCACAAATGTTATAGTAGTAGGAGATTTCAATACCGATTTTGCCAGGCAGGATAAAATGACAGAGGATATTAGAGATATTATTAATATGAATAATTTAGAAATTAAGGTCCACGAATATACAAGAGTAACTCGAACTTCACAGACAATTATTGATAATATCCTCACAAATATAGAAGGTTGTAATGTCAGGTTAGGTAGCTCAGATCTATCAGATCATAACTATCAAATTTTAGATGTTAAGTTGCAGGGCCAGAATCCAAGCAGAAAAAAAAACTTTTGTGAAAGAAATTCAGCAATATGAGCTAGGAAATATAAATTGTTTGAAGCAGGAACTGCTTCAAGAAAATTGGAGTAGTGTTTATAACAGTTGTAACCTAAATTACAAATATAAGCAATTCATTGATACTCTAAGATTTCACATTAGTGTATGCTGTCCAATAAAAAAAGTCAAAGTAAAAAGTAAATTAAACAAAGTAGATGAATGGATAACTGAAGATTTTCTTACTCAAAGAAATATTGTTAGGGAAGCTTATGAGGAATTTAAATTAGTGAGGGATGTTCCGAGTGAAGTCAAATACAAATGTCTAAAGAAAAACTATGCAGAAGAAGTGAGGAAAGCTAAGTGTAAGAAAACAGCTGAAATATTAACAACTAGTACCAATTTTAACTCTGCTGTTTGGGAGGTAATTAATAGAAATAGGAGAGCAGCTCAAAAAGATACAGTTACTAATGTCCCTAGGATAATCGATGAACATGGAAATTATATGGATGATAGTATAGACATTTGTAACTTTTTCAATAAGTATTATCAACAGGTTGCATATAATCTCCAAAAGTCACTGAACACTAATACTTATAATACAACTACATTAAATGCTGTGCCAATTGAAAAGGTATTTAAATTTCATCCATAATCAAGAGATGAGTTGTCAAGAATAATAAAAAAATTGAATAACAAAAAAACAGTAGGATTGGATGGGGTCTCAAGCAAAATTTTAAAAGAATGTGAAAATGAATTACTGGACCCTTTATTGCATCTCCTTAATACTTCACTAGAGCAGGGTATTTTCCCTGATGATCTGAAACAAGGAAAAATTTTGCCAATTTTCAAGAGCGGTGATTCTGAAAGAGTTGAAAATTATAGACCCATTAGTATTCTAAATGTAATAAGTAAAATTTTTAAAAGAGTATTTTTAAATAGGCTATTGATACACCTGGAAGAAATTAATTTCATATGTGATGAACAGCATGGGTTCCAGAAAGGGAAATCTACTAAGACTGCAATAGTATCCCTTGTTGAAAGACTAATAGATATAATAGATTCAGGTGAGAAGGCAGCCGCAATATTTCTTGATTTATCCAAAGCTTTTGATTGTGTGAACCATAGAATATTATTGGAAATACTAAAAACTATAGGTGTGAATGGTATAGAACTAAAATGGTTTGAATCATATCTCATAGGTAGAAACCAGTGTGTTGAGCTTACCAAGGTGGATGGGAATGAAATAGTAAAAATTAAATCTCAAAAACTGGAGGTCCAGGCTGGAGTACCTCAAGGCTCAATTCTGGGTCCCTTACTGTTTCTGTTGTATGTGAACCAATTACCAAAAGAGTTAAAAGATCACAGAGCTCTGTTGTTTGCTGATGACACATCGCTTATCTTTAACAATTATTTATTAGATAGTCTAGAAATAAATGCTTTTACTGGAGTACAGTCAATTGTCCAATTCTTGAAGCAAAGGCAATTAACAATAAATAGTAAGAAATGGAATGTCAATTCCTACAATTCAAAAGTAAATATAATTCAGTAGAGGATAGAGAAATAAATGTGTTTGTAGAGGAAAATGAATTAGACCAAGAAGAGAAAGTAGCATTCTTGGGAATTTTATTGGACAGGAAATTAACATGGCATCCTTACATTGAGAGGATATGTAATAAGATATCATCTGGGGTATTTGTCCTGCGGCAGCTTGCTAGGCTGAATGATAAAAAACTACTGTTAACTGCTTACCATGGACTCATATTAGGTATGCTATTTTAGTATGGGGTAATTCATCTCAACAAAATATGGACAGGGTGTTTAAGATTCAAAAGAAGGCACTCAGATGTATAGAGAAAGTGAATAGGTTAGACTCTTGTAGGCCTTTATTTAAAAAGCTTGGTCTATTAACTGTGCCATCTTTGTATGTATATGAAGTTGTAATGCATGTGAAAACGAGTGGTGTGATCCAGAATTCAGATGTTCATGAGTATAATACGCGAAACAGAGCAGATTATCATATAATGGGTCACAATAGTAGGTTATTTGAACAAAAACCAGATTATATTGGTAGGAAATTTCATAACAAGCTACCTCAAATCTTTCAAAAAACAAATTAAAAAATATTTAGTTGATAGAGCTTTTTATAGTGTACAAGAATTCCTTTCAAACCTAAACTAGGTTGAACTACTTAGTGTTGGAATTATTATGTAATAACATGACTTGTCTTATACCCCATGACTGGAGTCTTTAGGACGTAATCTTAAAAAAAAAAACTTCATTTCAGTATTTCCTAGTGGATAGGCGCGCTTAAGGACACCTCAAGGATCAAAATTTCAAACACTTATAACTTTTGACACAATGCTCAGATTTCATCGTACTACACTTCATTCTTCTCGGCTCGTCAAGGCGGTTCAAAATCATGCATCATAAGTCACTTTTGATATATTTACCTCCTTACGGGGTCAAAAATATTGTCTTCCAAACTTTTTCCTCTATAACCCTTCGTTGACTGGACTAAATGCCATGTGTAGCGAAACAGTATCCAAGGAGTGTGGAAGTGCAAAGAAATGTCATTAGTTTCGTATGAGATGTTTTTGGTGGTGGGGGGAGGGTGTGTGAATGACTGTACGAATAGGGGCGCAAAGGAATACTAGCATTGGGGCGCAGTCAGACTAGTTACGCCACTGTCTACCTGATCTGAGATTGTAGAGCACAAAAATACGCCCAGAGAGATTTTGAATTAAACACCTTTAAATGGTAACAATCGGAAGATATTGTTGATAAAAAACTAAAATCAATCAAAATTGATTTTTTCTTCAAATTTCACTCATTTTTGAGAAATCATAAATTAGTACTCATTGGAGATAGAGAGTTCCGAATGATCTCATTTTATTCAAAATTTTATATTATAAAAAAAAGTCGAGAGCAAATTTTTCTGCCCGATAACGAAATTTGGTAGATATAGCTGAAAACTGGAGAATGAGCTGAAAATACGAGGTTTTTGGGCCACCCTGTATCTAGCACAAGGAAGTTTTGCATGAAGAAATTGATTCTGGACTTTCCTTATGTGCCCAAATAATATATTAAAAATCTGGTGTGGCGCACTCACACAACTTTCCTTGCCGTTATGAGAATTGATCACCTGACGCTAGTGTGCACGCGCATTTCAAGTAGTCCACTATTCAAAGATCTAAGCCAGCTGGTGACAGGACAATAACGCTGGTGACACACGAGGTCTGCTATCTCTTCATAGTGAATAATCTAATAGAATCAACAGTTGCAACAGTTTGCCATTGGATAATCTTATTTTCTCTAATTTCGAGCTTATTTTAAATTTTAGGTGAAAATGTCAATAAACATCACCTTTTAGACTTTTTTAGACTTCATATCACTTGAAAATGGCATAAATAAACATGTTGTGATAGAATATTTCAAAAAAAGGGTACTGAGATTTTTATTTTCTTTATATTTATATCAATTGTAGAGATTTTTATGCTCAATCTTTTCCACTTGAAATTTTTTGTTTAAACAGTATCTGAAGCCTGATAATTGAGAATCTGGAATCTAGATGGGGCGGAGCTCCTGAAATTTTTACAGATATGAGACTTGTGGCAGTTGATAGAGCTTATCGATGACTATTCTAGGTATAACTTTAATCAAAATCGTTGGAGCCGTTTTCAAGAAAATCGCGAAAAACCCTGTTTTTGACAACATTTTCGCCATTTTAGCCGCCATCTTGAATCGCATTTGATCGAAATTGTTCGTGTCGGATCCTCAAAGTGTAAGGACCTTAAGTTCCAAATTTCAAGTCATTCCGTTAATTGGGAGATGAGATATCGTGTACACAGACGCACATACACTCATACACACACACACACACACACACACACAGACCAATACCCAAAAACCACTTTTTTGGACTCAGGGGACCTTGAAACGTATAGAAATTTAGAAGTTGGGGTGCCTTAATTTTTTTCGGAAAGCAATACTTTCCTTACCTATGGTAATAGGGCAAGGAAAGTAAAAAATCAGAACTACAATATAAATTGCATGCACCAATGTATATAGTGACTGGACTATAGCTATAATCACTGTGCTATAAGGTGTCATACGGTTCCCGTAAATGAACTCGACAATATCATCATCTACAAGTCAATCTATCAATTATTTCGAGTCATGAAGGCTGGGAATATTCAGGTGTGAATGAGTATCTATGTGAATCCTCCTTAGCCCGCAGTTCGATCGTTCCTGAAGCAGTGGAGGCTGTTTATAGAAAAATAATTGATTTTACTTTTTTTACCTCTATTATAGGCCATATATAAGCTGGATACAGTATACTGAACAGATGGAGATAATATGTTAGAAAATAAAACTACTATGTACTAGAAAATTCGATAATAGGAACAATAAGTTTCTGCAGATGCAAGAAGCAGAATGAAGCAAGTGAATGATATTTTCAGCTTCAACTACGAACACAATTTATTAGGAGAAGAGTTGTGACGGGAATGTATTAGAAAGAAAGCAGATAATGTTCGTTATGAAATAGTAAAGAGACAAAAATGATACAGACATTAGAGACAATAGAAGTACAAATTAGAAATTAAGAAGTACAAAATTGAATTGGCAGTATTGAAGTTGAACACTTACACAGACCGATGGATCCCAAATAAGAAGAGGTTAATCAATATCACGTGGAAATTCTCTTACCTGAAACAATATAAAAGAAAATCAAATCAAATCGTTCATTTATCCTAAATAATATTATAACAAGAGATAAAAAACAACATAGAAATTAGAATCACATTGGAGTATACAATATAAAATTAAATAATACAATAAAATTATCAATCACTGAGTCTGGAATAAAAATAATTATGCTAAACCTATTATTCAGCTCAATAATGAAAATCACATAGCATTTTCAACTTCTTCGAAGTGAAACCTTGAAAATTAAAAAAATGAGCCTATTATAATCCTTGTAAATTTAAAAAATAAGCCTATTATAATTGACTAATGAATGATCGCACTGATATTATTGTGTCATACATTCTCGCCATTGAATAAAACAATAAGAATCATTCATCAGCATTCCAGAAAATCCCTGTTTGTTGAATTAATTCATCTAGATCAATAAGACAGCATACAAAACGTGATCCATGCCTCAATCAAACCACATTGACAATGGCCGCAAATGTGCACAATTTTTTCATAGTTATTATCTTGAGAACAATGACACCAGAAGATCAGTTTCTCAGTTGTATGAATTGCACCAATTCTAGGAATTGCATGAAAACATATGAGCTCAACAGATCAGCTAACGACTTCTGCAGAATTGCGTGCATACGCATAGCTGAGAAGTAGGCAGGCGTTTTTCGCGCTAATTTAGTTGATTATATAGTTCCTCCACATCAACATAAGTTAGGTATATAGCTGCCGGTCATGTTCACTGCCATCATTATAATCGTTGTTACTGTTTCAGTTGTAGATGGTAGCGCGCAAGCCCAGGCAGTGGGAATGTTGCATAACCAGGTCGTCATCATAAAACGTCGGACTGGAACCAGCGTGTTTCATTTAAAAACGAGAGTGAACGAGTTTTTGTCCAAGAAGTAGAATTAGATTCATTCATTCACTTTTTAGTTGGGTTGCCTGATCACTTTCATCTTCTATATTGGGTTCTGGTTTTTCGAACGCTTCTCTCTCAGCGAACAAAGTTTGGAAACTACAATATGATATGAAAGGACGATACAAGATAACAATAGACTTTACAGTATACAGAATTAGTATTGACTGTCACTACAAAGTACAAATATGAACCGGGCTCAAGATGTTGGGATATCATCGAGCAATAGGCCTACAGGATATTTTTATTGCAAAGGTGATAACAACGTGAAAGTATAGTTTATATCTCCAATCCGACAATTTCAACCAGCGACCTCGTAGAACAATTCAAGTACTGTAATAATAATATGGGAAAAATTTGTAGCTTCATTATTTTCAAGAATCATATCAAGTTACAGAATTTTAGTATTTTCAAGTATAGCAAGTTTATGACACGGATTACAAAGTAAATATACTATACTTTATATACATATAAAGTAATATTGTTTAAATTGCATTATTGGAGATAGTTGAGCAATTTTTAATGGAATAATCTTTTGGAAGTAATTCAGAAACCTTCTTCATTTCATGGAACATAAATTGAATAAAACTCTATTCCAGTTGTATTCTTCTCTGTCACTAGCGAGAGGAGAATCACAAATAACAATAATAATAATTATTATATGATGGTGTTATCCATGAGGAATGCTGTCAGTTCAAATTTCCACTAACTTATAGATCATTCTCCAACTCTGCAAAATTTTGTCCATGAATTGAACTTTTTAAAAAGGAATGAACATCAACTTCGAAATGTAGCCCCACCACTCAAGAAAATAACAGACAATGCGAGAAGCCAGTATTGAACAGGGGGAACAAACATTTGGCCGCAAGAAAGTCGTGATGCTGGCTCCATCTCCAGCACACACAAACCAGTTTCATATTTGGCCCGTCTGCAACAGCCAGCGAAATGGCGGCGGCGTGCTTCCAACGAGCACGGCTGCTTGCTCAAACTCAAAGTCTGGAAGGTGAACGTCTCCTGAGAAGCTGGTAGGGGGCAGGGGGCCACCGCTTCGCTTGCCCTTGGCCTATGCTGCATTTTGAGAGAGATCTCCTTTCCCCCCTCACTACAAGATCGTGTCGGCATACTCATTACGGAACGCATTGGATTACGTTTGCTTCTAAAAATAACCTTTTCGTCATACAGCTGTATCCACCTACTCCCTCCACTCGTCCTGTCCACCTCCCCCGCATCAACCATCTCATCATCAGATTATTTCCCCTTCCACCAACATCTCACAATAATTCAGCATGTCTCTTTTTCACTGTACATGAATTTGCAACTCTGTTGCCTTTTTTTATAACCCATCAGAAAAACCTGTTTCATTTTTGCAAACCACTCTCCTTCACTTATTCTGCCTCCTCTTCCAGTGCATCAATTTGTTTAGTACATTCCTCTACATTTCAATCTTTTCCTCCTATTTTTCTGGTGCCAAATTTTTAGTTATCATTTCTCTCAAAATAACTATCCAGCCATCTGTATTATACACGCTATCCGTATTATACACGTTATCAGTATTATACACGTTTTCCTTCTCAATACACACAGCTTTTTTTGTTGAAGTTATTTCTTTCTTTAACTTTGATTTATGGTTTTATGAGGTTTGTTTTAGTTGTAACTTATAATTGTATGGAGGGTTAAGTATAAGGGAGGGCCTGCTGCGACCTAGGTTTAATCTAGTTTTAACTTCGCCCTCATAGGTTTTTAATAAAGGCAGCGATTAAATTCAATTCAGCTTCACCTGACTTTCCCTGTTTCTTCACAAATTCATTTTTGGCTTTTACTCTCCTCAATATTTCCTTCTATTTGTAATCCAACACTTTGTAAGAGTAGTGTGAAGCCTGTCAAGTAATTTCAAAGTACTCTTTCCATCTCATGTCTTATAATCATTCTCTCACGATAAGAAAATAATTTTCTTTGGTATGATTTTTTAGTTCTACTCAATCATTTAATCTTTTAAATAAATTACTACTCTCTGAAGTTTTAATCAACATACAAACTTTACACACTTTCTTTTCTCCGTTTCACACTCATTTTGAAATCAACTATCATTTGTCTAAATGCCTGAAAACAGTATTATTATCGTTTCAATCAATTATTAGCATCTTATGCACATTATTATTCAAAGATGTTTAATCTTTCAATATAAAGTTCATTCAAATTCCCCAAGTTATCAAAATCTCTGAATTTTACATCTTTCCTCAACCTCATTATTTATCACGAATCGAGTCCTTATTTTTTTAAAGAATCGACATTTATTATCCGTTGACATTTCTAAGAACATATTCCTCAATAAACCTCATCCAAGTATATTAATTTTTTTTTGTAGCCAGTGTAGTTTACTGTTATAGTATTACATGTTTTTGATTGGATTGTCCATCGTCATCACCATCATTCATTTTAAATTTTGGAAAATTCTCTATAACTTGGTATTTAATTGCATTACTAGTGTATCTACCTTTTAGTTTTACTAACTTTTTAGTCATTAATTATAACTGGCTGTTTCTGCAGCCAATTATTTGTTTTCTTTCTATAATATCAACATTTACTCATATAATTTTTTAATCTGTATTCTTCTCAAATTTAGTTTAATATAATATTAATTTTCATAATTTAGTTTATTGATTTAAAATTCAGCGAATTACGCCAGGCCCTCACAAACACAGGCTTAAGCCTACATGTGAGTCTCTCATAACGTAAGGGTATATATAAAAATGTACTATAACTGTACTGTATCATTTGTAAATTGTGAGAATAAAAATTTATTTGATTTGATTAAGTCACTACGAATAAATACTTTACAGTTTTCCTTGATTCTTCCAATCTCAGGACGATGAATTCTCATACCCAAATAAGAAGTCTCCGCCACATAATATTATGTACACAGCGAACAAATATCCCCCCAAAATTCAATCCAGAGTCCACGCTTACACCTCCTCTCGCTATCTTCATCTCACTCTGGCCCACTATTCTGCACACCGATTTCTGTTCTTGATAGTTGAACAGAAAGAGAGAGAAAGTACACCAACGAGACACCCAAGGTCGTCTGGCCGCTCACATTGGAGTCCATCGGCCAACGTAATTGTATTTTTTTAAGCGAGGTCCAGGCTCTCTCCGTGTACATCCTTCTTGCTAATGCAGCGTTGCCTCCAAATGCAAGTCGCAGCAACAATGTAAGAGCCCAGTCAATTTATTGACACTCAGCTTCGTTTTAGTCTTTTTCTTTTGGCAAAGCTATACAATACACTTTCGGTGAGCCAGTGTTCCCAGTGTGCTTTTCTTTTTTGTCCATTTTCCCGCTCCAGGCCAAAGATGCAACTCATGCTCACCAAGGCAGAGGCGGGGGCAGAGCTGCTTAGTGTCGAGCAAGGTATGGTTATTTTTCATTTCTACTCCATTGGAGCTGCAACCACAACCAAGCTATAGCTTCACTTGTCTTGCTCACTCTACCGCAGTGACCTTCTATTCAAAAGGATACCTTCTTTATATCTCCTCGATTAAGATACAAGATACAAATAACAATCCCACGCCATCGAGGATATTATCCCAATTTTTATTACTAGAAAAAACTTTAGCGATTGATTTATCACAATCATATCGATGATTGCAAATAACCAAGAAATAAGAGTGTTTTTAAACAGTAATAAAGTCTATTGTCTGCTTCTCATTAATGTCATTCTAACGAAGGAGATCATTGAAAACTACCAAGGAATGTTATTCTTCTGCCATAGGAAGTGTAGTGTAATAATTTACAAGGAGGACTACTATTTTTATACCAAGAACTTCGTCTCATGCTTCATTGGTTAGCCCAATTCAAACAACTTCATCTTGGAGAAAAAATTCTTTGTCAAGTCTTTGCTTATGCATTGGATATTGGGTCGATGGTCATGAAAAATGCATAAACATTGAGGTGGGTTAAAAACACCTGGGAAGTAATTTTAAAGATCATAACTCGCGCAAGAAGTTGACTGTCAGAGGGTCTGGCTCGAAACAGCCACCCTAACCACGGGAAGAACGGGTAATAATATTGGATATTAATTTATAAAAACACTTCACTTATATGGGTTACTACTTTAGTAAAAATTAATGAAAACAATATGAAAACTAATAAAGAGTAGCCTACTACAAGTTTTGATATTGTTCTTATTGATATTGGATATTTATATTGTATTGATATCTATATTAGACTTAAGAACAAACACTCACCAACCAGATAATATTTCAATTTATTCCATTCAATACACATCTCATTAAATACAAGGTGGAACTACCCTTGGGTCTCCCCACCGTTCAAAGCCATACGCTAATAAAAATAATAATAATACCTATTAAATGATCGCTAGTCTGACGAAACTATTGTGAGCTTGCATTTTTACTGTAAAATCCAACCAGATTATGTCATATGTCAATCATAAATTATTGTAATGAAAATCAATTTCAATTTTATTTTAACTTGACCTTTTCTTTGTAAATTTCGCGATTCCAGAGGCAATGAGTTCAAAAGATATGGAATTCTGCACTCTGGAGTTCTTTTATCATAATTATTGTTAAATCTGTGGGGTCTATACATTCTGTTTCTCAATCCATAGTTTATTTCATTTATTTCTCTAAATTGGTTTTTGAAAAAATTCCGTGTCAAACAGTATAATCGGCTAGGGCCCCCATGGACATAATTCCCAATAGCTGGCGATCAATACCATTAAAAAGAGTTCTTATTATTCTTTTTACAATATTCTGTAATGGCTGTTTTATAAATTTCGGAGTTAAACTGTACATTGAGATACCATAGTACAGGGTACTCTGTATCATTGAATAATAAATAATTCTTTTAGTGCCAACAGGAAAATAGCTACATATTCTAGAACACTTATAAAGTGCTGCTCTCATTATGTTTTTTAGTGAATCGTTGTGTGATTTGAATCTCATATCAGAATCGAAAGTTATTCTTAAGTGTTTTATACTTTTACTGTAATCAAGTTTTTGACAATTACAATCATTCATTCTTTGGTTTCTTTGGCATACTGTTTCATAGCAAGTCAATTTAACAAATTATCTTTCATCAACATTCTTTGATTCTTAAATGCTTTCTTTGATTCTTTGTCTTTTGTGCATTAATTTTTATACTGTTATTAAAGAAATACTTAGTTGCCAAATCAAGATCCTGTTGTATGAGTCTCAAACCAGTTTCCAAGTCTTTGTGTATTACATAGAATATATTGTCATCAGCATATTGCAGAACTTTACTTTTAAAGTTTAAACTAGCAAAATCATTCACATATAATATATTATGTTGAATATGGTAGGTGACAAGATACTGCCTTGAACTAATCCACATGTCGGCTCATAGCTGCTACTAATATAAACTACCTATACCTGCATGCAAAGTTCCATCCATGAAATAATTATCTAATAATCTTCGTAATTTACCTCCAATACCTATTTCACTTAATTTGCGAAGCATGATTTGATAACTCACAAGGTCGAATGCCATAGTCAAATCAGTTGCCACTGCTATTACAAACATATTATCATTCAGAGATCTATTAATGTCACCTGTCATAGTTTCCAATAAATCAATAGTTGATTTTCCGGGAATGGAGCCATGTTGAGTCTTGTTTATTATACTATATCTGGCTAGATACTGTTGCAATTGCATTCCTATGCAATTGTTCCTATGAAGTGTTCCAGAATTTTCATAACAACTGATATCGATCCTACTGGTCTACAAAACCCCAGATTTTTCTTTGATCCTTTTTTAAAGATGAGTCCAAGATAAGTTACTTTCATTGGTTGTGGTATATTGCAAGTTTCAACAATTCTGTTAATCAAATGAATCAATATCAGTCTCAGGTATAATATATTGCTTATTACATCTTGTGGTCTAATTCTATCTGGTCCTGAGGATGACTTGACATTCAGTTTATTGTTAGCCAAATAAAGAGAATGCAAATTCATGTTCTTGAAGTTCATGCTTAATTTATTGCCTATTGAATGATTTCCCTCTCTTAAATGCTGAAATAAGTCAAAGTGTTGCCCATTCATCCCACCATTAACCTCTTCAATTGTCAATTTAAATTTTTCCTTAAATTTCTCGGTCAAGTCATGCATATGATTTTCTTCAGTTACTTTGAAATTATTTTTGATTGATTCCATTATGGTTGGTCTACGTTTTTTATTGAAAAATTGATTAATATTTTCCCAAGTCTTTTTAGTATTATTAAAATTATCAGAAAATAGTCTATAGTAATAAAGTCTCTTCTCCAAACGAATTTTATTTGTCAGGTTATTTCTAATTGCCTTGAATTGGTTTCTTAGTTCTAAATTATGTTTGCCCTTTTTAAGCCTTTGCCATGTGCGATTTTTTTCATCTATTAGTTGCTTGATAGTATTATTAATCCAGGGATTCCTATCTTGTTTATTGTTTACTTTTATCCTTATTGTACTATTATCATAAATGAATTCAAATCTCTTAATAATTTCATTGTAGATATCTGATGGGTCTCTAAGATCTAGGATAGGCCACCAGTTTTCCTTTATAATTAATTCATTAACTTTTTTTGTATTGATAACACTCTTATAATCATTATCCATTTGTCTATCTGAGGATATATTCATACTGATCTTTACCCCTCCAATTAGTGTCCAATAATGGTCGGAGATTTTGTTCTCAACAATAAAAGAAGTATAAGAGCTTTCATCATTCACTTTAACATTTACGTGATCTAAACATGATGACACTAATACATTATCATATAACTCCTCTCTAGTAGGCTTTTGAATACTATTATAGAGACCATATGAATACCAAACACTAAGATAATTGCACCATATGAAAAAATTAAGTGGAGAATAAGAAGACCATATGGATGGGTTGAGCCAAGATCATGATATAGAAAAACTAAGAGGAGAATAAGAAGACCAATGGATGGATTTAGCCAAGATCATGATACATGATAGTGTCTATGGTATTATATGGAAGGGAGAGTTAGTGAGTAAACTCAGGATGATTCAGGATTTCTAGGGAGAGAGAAAACAGAAGTATAGATCGAGAATCAGAGAAAGTGAGAGAGTGATAGTGAGCGTAGGGAAGTTAATTGAATTTGTAAAACTCATTTAGGAAATTAAACACGGCCAATTGAATCAGCACAGTCCATGCCGCCCATTGCTGTCCAAGCTTTTCCCGCTGGAATTTGCGCTATCCGCCCCCCGCCCCACCATGTGAATTATGCGACGCCAGCGCAACGCAACTCGTCTATTTAATTTCGCTCTCATTACAAAGTACAGTCGCCACCGCTGTTCTAGTATCCTAATCCGCTAGACTCGTCACTAAAGCAAAACACTATCACTATCAATAGCCCAACATCGACTTCCGCTCATACAATGATTCCATTAGACAAATATGAGCGAATCAAAAATCAGGATGTTATAGTGAGAATAGAAGGTCTCTCCTCACTGATAGTAGGTGCAGGTATATAATGATAACATCCTTATGACTTGTATTTGTTTGGGGACTCTTAAGGGTAAGTTCAATTTGTACATACCGAATTATAGAGCCAGTTACACACACATCGATTTTTGGACGTACTTTTTTTGCCGTCCTTATGAATTCTATTGGACTGAACAGATGATGCTTGTCAAGTTCCGTTTAATCTAATAGAATTCATAAGAACTGCAAAAAAATCGAACTTCCAAAAATCGGCGTGTATCAGTGGAATTGATGGAAGTATCAGTGCATGGCCTGCCAATGCATTCCGTATGCGCTGCGTTCGTGGTACCACACAAGGAATAATATAATCGATCCCACATCCCACATGCGATAGTGGTTCGCCTGCAACCGTCCTTAGATCCCAGTTGTTTGCTATTCACCTATTAATGTTAGTGATAATAATTATCACCAAGAAATAAAATTAAAATCACTAATTTTGAACGTGAATTACTATGAATGTTTATTACTTTGTTCCGTGAGCAAATCAATAATTGTAAATTGAGCAAATTAATACGAAATGGATCAATTGAAAAACTCTAATAATTGCCCATATAACTGTTGTGTAAACTTTGAGATAACTGGAGATTTACGAAAAATAAAATATCATGAACAGTAAATGGAATAGGCTTACTGTACTCGCAGTAAAGAAACAATCCTATCAATAAGTGCTTATTATCTTGGCAATGTGTTCACAGTAAACTGACTTTGATAAAGCATGAGTGGTAGGCCAATTATTTTTTGTAACACTTCAGATAAGATAAGACAGCTATATTGAGTGTAGGCTACACTCCTTTATTTTTAGAAACATTCCACGCTCTATATAATGGCTATGATATATTTTTACGAAAAAATCTGTACTTTCAAAATCAGAAATAGAGTAGGCCTATTCAAAGTTTTTAAGCAAATAAAAAAAGTGTCAACATAAACTGTAAGAAGGTTAGCACAAATCATCAAACTGAAAAATAATCATTTAATTATTATAGACAGTCGAAAAAATAATTTTAAAATAGTTAATGCTAAAAAAAATAATATGACGTCAGTTCTTTTCAATTTTCACCATCATGGACTGGATCGCACTGACCAGAATAAATAAAAGAATTATTTCCTCTAATCTTTCTCAAACATCTGCGAATAAGCATATAAGCATATTATAATCTATGATATAATAAAGAAAAGAATTGACTTCTACATGTACCGGATAGGAAATACACGAATGACGCATCTTCATGTCTGCACTACTACACTGATAAACTTGACATTTTGCATAAAGATTAACCTAGAATGGTTACAGGCCTATTTTGATTTTTGATAATTGAATAATTATAATTTAGATGACTAAAACAAATTTATTAAATTTGTAATGCAAAGTTTACGTCTGAAACCTTGAAATTTTGCATAAATAAATTCATAATTTACCGAGGATGGTTTCATTTCAACATTTCAGTACGTCAAGCTTTTAGTTTGTCTATATACAATATTTTTGTGCCATAAACACACTCTTGCGGGCGGAGCACGGGTTACCTACTAGTATTATAGAAACTAAGACTCACCAAATCTACAAAATTTACCCCCAAATTTTTCATGAATGAATACGTCGAGCCTAATATTTCGACTCTAATGCAAATCCCAAACAATAACTCAAAGATGACTGACTATTTTTCTAAATAAAATAATTATCAAGTTCTTCAATAAATGGCATTCTACGTAAAGAAATCCGAAGTATTGATTTTGGCAGAATGTTATGTATTTAGACGGCAGACATCTAGAGTGAGCAGTTTCCTTATTGCAACAGTTCCAAAGCAGACACGAGACGTTGGAGCGTTGGTTGCTAAGTCACGCGGTCCATTTCCATCTCTGCTAGGATATTATAACTCGATTAATTTCAATTGCATTGGAGCCGTGGTCCCCTATTACTTGTATCAGTGCGAGCAGGCCGTCATTACACCGAGTTGAAGTGGCTGGCGCTCTTCTGTGCTTTTGACATTAATAAAACATTAAATTTTGCTCGTTGTATCCGTTGTCGACTGCACTTGTGAGCCGACGACGACAACGTTCTGGTAATTTCGACAGGGAAGGGCGCAAGACAAGGACAGAAGCAGTAAGAGAGAGACGTCATCCTTTTGCTCTACTTCTAGGGCTTCGTCTGTCGCTTAATCGCATGCTTGCAGCGGGCTTCGCTACGTGGGACTTCGTTGTCGCGAAGCGCGCGTCCCCATCAACCCGGGGCCAACAACCCTTCCTCAGAGCAGGGCGTTGACAGACAGACCCCTGGCTGTACCGGATCCGTTGTCACTTTAAATTACATCAACGTGAAATTAATTGCGAGGTGTAACTCGTGTCGTTTGTTTCCGACCACTAATATCCTGATATGTTGTAAACACAACGCATACTAAAAGTAAAGCAAAACTTTTGTCAAAATTGCATCTGAACGATCACCCAATTCACAAATGTTCAAGTTTCATACCATATATTATCGAAGTTTATATGTTTATGTTATCACACACAATCTTCAAAGGAGATAATAAACCTGCAAAATATTACTTGCATCACAAATTGCGACTATGATTTTTTAGAAGGATATTCGATACAAGGTGGGAGGATTTTTCATGATTGAAAAGGTAGGCTAGTATACAAGTAATCATGTGAAAGAGGCTTTTGTAGAGTATGCCAATACCTAACCTATATCAAGACTAGAATAATTTTGATTACGTGTTGAAACTTTCTACTTCTAGAGTGTCTAAAGTCACTACGAAGTATCAATTAGAAAGAATATAATCAGAAGAAAAACCACATGAGTATAGTGGTTACTATAATTAGAGATAATGGAATATTCGTTTATAGAATATCCAATAGTATTCATTCCATTTATCTATGCTATAATGTAGTGCATACTAACATGAATACAAAGGGACAATATTATTCTGAATTTAATGTAATCCTGCAACTTTCTACTTAAATTATCCAACAAATCTCTTGTCGACGACTTCGTAAATCAATAATGCAACTAAAGTACATCATTTCTCTAAAATTAATTTCATTGTAACCGTAGATAGGAGGCTGCAATGAATGAGTAGTCAATGGACGTGTGTGTGTGTGTGTGTGTGTGTGTGTGTGTGTGTGTGTGTGTGTGTGTGTGTGTGTGTGTGTGTGTGTGTGTGTGTGTGTGTGTGTGTGTGTGTGAGAGAGACCATCAAGAATGCAGCCGACTCTTGTAGGTTTCCAAGACCCGCTCTGCCAGCCACTTCTTGCAAGTTCTTCACGGTGTTGCGGTTTGCATCCCATTACCCGTGGTCTCTGCGTCGCTTCCGTGCTCTCACAAACATTTTCCGCTCCCAACTCCACCTCCATACTCCACACTCCACCATATAAGGAATGAGACACGAGTGAAATGGAATAAAACAGCTATAAAACTGAACAAGAAGACTCGGTGCCACAGCCCTAACATGACTGTATTCCCAGCCATAACTCCAGCACTTTGTTCATCAAACAAGGCATAATAAAGTAGAGTCTACATTGCTAAGTTTTGTTAGCGCTCATAATACGAAGGCTACAATAAAAGAATTGTAGCTCATTATTTAAAGATAATTGAGGTGCAGATAAATTAAGATAAACAGGCTGGAGAAATGTCACATCAATCGACTATAAAAAGTCACTATGCAGCCAGGAGAACAACCAAGAGTTGATTAAAACTTGATTTAATTTGAGAAGTAAAATACTGAAGGATTAAATCCAACCTTATTTTCTAGATAACTGGATTCTGGATTCTAGATAACAGCCTCTTCAAATGGAAAAAAACTATGATAGAAAGAGTATCATATCCTCTTCGTTTCTATTTAAATTTATTTTTATGGAACTAACTTTACAAAGGATTCCTTATTCAGTAATTATTGACGAGGTGATAGAAATATGTTGTTAATCTCATAGTGGAAATGAAAAGTTGAAATTGAAGCTTCTGAAACAATTAATGCTGCTAACAATTTCAACCTCTCTAATTCATTGGTGGCATTAGATATTTTGTGTAAAGTTCAGATGTAATTAATACAATCCAATCATTGGTCTAATCAACGTTTAATAATTTTTCAATTTTAATACGATTCCATTTGTAATTGATCTTTGTTAAGATCTTTGCAATATCAAATCAATTGGAGGAAACTAGAATCATTCAACAATAGCATTGTGGAGAGCATTGATTCATTTCATTCTAGATTGGATTTTTCGTTATACTGGATTAAATTTCAATTTATTATACGATAGCCTAAGCTGAATTAATTGAACGAATATGAACTCCACAGGTCGTATAAACTCATATTAATTTCCGTGCAGTATTTGATTGAATTCAATTCTCTCTATGGTTCAGCACCAAAAATGGAAATTCCAAGTTAAATCATTGTGAGCCCTGAGTTTTGTAAAAGGAGTTGACATAGCAATAAAGCAAATTGAATCTTTCCATGACACAGCATACATAAATAATAAATATTTGATAATAACAATGCTTAGACCACAACTCCAAAATACTGGAGAATAAAGGGCTTGATAAGTTTTTATGCGATTAATAGATTTATACATTTCAGAAGGGATTCGAAAATGAATAGATGGGGATAGAATTGCCTCCATTTGGTAATGTATCAAATTTTGTTTAATATTATTATGCCTCGATTTATTAAATATCATTTAACTCCATTTTAATTCATCAACTGGATGAGAATAGACACTGTACCATACCCACTTCTTATAAAGTGACTTGAGAGGTAATAAAATGTACTTGGAAAAGATAAGTGCCTGGAAACAATGTACAATTGTCTTTCTAGATCACTGACTGTTGAGGTTTATTACCACGACTAGTCATAATCTTGTACATTGTACTGCGTTTAGAAGATGTAGTCAAGTAGACAAGTAAAGATGTGCACAGGAAGGATCTCTAGAAACCATTAGAGGAAATTGTTTTGAATTTGTAATTTGGCACTCATTGTCTCAAGACCGGAAACGAGATTCTATGTTTGGATAGACGTCAACGTTTAGAATAATAATATTCGTTGGATTGAACTAGGCATGTCAACGCTTCCGAACTACTCAACACGCTCAGTGCTAGAACTCACTCAATCACCGATTATTGTAATGTTTGAAAAATAAAGCAATAACTAAAGTTAACTATACAATAATTATATAATTATACTTAATTATAATTAATAATTATAAAAAGTTAACTATATAATTAGAATTATATACAGATTAAAAAATTGAGGAGGGATATCAGTAAATACATGTGATAGAGATTGTATGAAAGGTCACCATTAAATATAAAGATATTTTCTTTCTTTGGCAAGCTGTTAATGTTAACTATACCCTATCAAGTATAAACAGTGCTACATATGAAGAAATAGGTACTGTACGATATGGACATTTAATTTTTATTTTTACTTTCAATTCTATTGCCAACATATTATTTCATTTTCTTTTTTGCATTTTTTGTGATTATTGTTTGTGCTTTCTTTGCGAGAATAAAGTTATTATTATTATTATTATTATTATTATTATTATTATTATTATTATTATTATAGGAAAGGGCTAATTGATATAGGATCCTCATCGGGAAAGGGACGTTTATAAAAATAAACGTAGAGTCAAATTAATAATAGTGTCAAAAAGTAATCTATTGACAAAATTATTTATTCGAAGAAATAAGTTCCTGAGAGTATGCAATCAGATTTAATTATGAAAGAAAAATAATATTGTTAAAATAATAGTGTTCATTTTCATACTGTCAATGAATTATGATGACTCAAGCTCTGAAGTTATACCTACTCGACTGTCTCTCCAATAGGTTGAAGATCGATCTGAGCGATTTTCTGTACTATTGTGAGGTCCACGTTATGATGGCAGTGGAGAAAGATAGGAAAACAGCGTTGCCGATTCTCTGTCTTGCCACTGCATTCTAGAAAAGCATTTCTGTGTCGGTAGCTGTATCGGTAGCTGATACCGATATTTATACACGGGTAGCTGATACACGGGAGAGAGTGGATGCTTACTTTAGAGAGCGTCTCCAAATTTGTCAGCATCATCAGCGATATTTTTCTCATATAGGTAAAGGTGATTGCATATTCTAGGGAACTTTCTGCCAATAAATTATTTTCTGAAACTCAAAATGAAGACCTTACTGGATAGATAACGAATTCATTGATCTTTAATTAGAGTAGAAGTATGGTTTTACTTCAAAGCCGAAATACCTTATTATCCATCTTCAAAACGTCCGTTTCCTGAGGCGGACTCTGTTCAATTGTATAAAATGACCAAAGAGTAGTATTTGATAGTATGAACATTTCTGCTATGATAAGTAGCCATTAAACATGATAAGTTCATCATAAATAATAAGCTCATCAATTATATTAGTATATACTGATATTTGGGATTTATATACAGTAGTATCAATATTGTTAGAAATAAATGGCCTCGTATAAAATACGTAGTAGGAACATGGTAGCATGAAAATTAATATTTTTTCGCCAAGAATGAGACAAATCGTACGAGCTCAGTAAAAACAGAATTAATAAAGATGGGGATGGTAGTTTGGGAGGGGTTGGGGTTGGGGTTGCAATTTTATTCTAACGATGGCCTTGGAAGTGCAGACCCCGTAGTAATAAGCTCAACAGTGCGGATGGAAATGGCATTAGGACCAGTAGAAGCCTCCACTCTCACCGCCACTTCCTCCTTTCTTCCACGAGCAACCAACAGAACAGACATCTGCAAAAAATAGGTTCAAGAGAAATCGACGAAGGACAGGGAATTTTTTCGGAATAATTTGCTGGTGAGAACAAAGTGGGCTGATGCCCCCTCCCCTTCAACCCACCATGGTGGAAACAGGGCGAATGGATTACTAGCAACGCCGGCGAAGTTCGGGCTCACAATCACCATCACGCGCGCACACTCACACACACACACACACACACACAGAAATGAGGGCGCCAGTCGGGAGATCGAGTAAAATCGATTAAAACATTTACCCCCGACCCGAATCCCCCAACCCAAAGGCAATGTACAACAGACTACCCTTCTATTCCGACACACGAGCAATCGCAATCCTCTCTCAAGCCGACTGTTATCCACCACTCAAAAGATTATCTTCAGCTGGCTAGCTAGAGCATAAACAACACTACAAATATAGTCACAAACAAGAATTGAGTGCATGATGAAACAATAAAAAAAGAAGATTTAAAAATCATATTTTTCATTCACAATTGGTGTGAAAAAGTTAATCGTATCATCTCATCGAAATAACCTGTAAAGCCTAGTAATTGCTCAAGCAAGCATTGTTAAGGCAAACATGCATGTAGTGGAGAATTGAGTAGTTTATCTATCACCTAACAAAAACCAACTATCGATGATTCTTTATTGAAAGCTTAGTATTACAGTATCATCCCAGAGGCCTAGTCAGTAAGAGCATAATATACATGGTGATTCAATGTACTGTATTTGCAAAACAACAAAACTGAAATTTGTAACTTGCTATTGCTCATTTTGTTCCAATTTTATTATTCGTTGGAGTGCATCTAGGAAATTTTCTTATTTCAGTACAGAACTTGTTAACATGTTCCAACATATTAAGCTGCGTACACATATTCGCGCTTCCAACCCGCACCGAGCACGCTCCTCCCTCGTACCGCCCTCGTACCACCATCGAACAACAGTCGCGCCGCCTACGCACCCATCATGAACGTTACGGAAGATGTTAGATCTTCTCGCGTTCCCCGGTCGAACCACTGTTGCTCGCCGGTCGATCATCAATCGCTCTGCTGGAGTGACGTTCGGTTGCGGAGCACAGCGAAAGTCTGTACGCACCTTTACGTACTGTGAGTCTGTAAACACCAATAGAAGATGACCAAGACAATGCCTGTATAATCGATTAACAATAATGAACTCAGCCAGGTTTGGTTTGATTGACTAGTGAGCAGGAAGTAAACTATGTCTTAAGGTGATAATAATAGTTTGAAAAGCAAAATATTATAATTATAAAATTCACCTTCATCATCATAAGGTGCTGGTCTTGTCTAATATCCTACAAACTAGTACTTTTTATTTTGCTATTTGTATTGTAGTCTATCTTGGAAAGTTTATGATACTATATACTGCATTATAGCACACTGCATTGTTATTTTTTAAGCTACTTACTCCTTATTGCTCACGTGAGAATGTTTAGTTCAGCTTTTTCATTTTGGTAATTTATTGCGATAGAAATTACTCAGTATGATAATTATTTGGAATCTGACAGTTGATTAATTCAAACTCTGTATGGTAATAAATAATGATAGACTGTCAGATAACACTAAAACTAAGTAACAATAGCTGAATCTGGGTTTTTCAATAACGATTGATAAGAAGAGCAGAACAATAACAATGAAATTGAAATTCTTTCACTTGTGACAGATGGACATCGACCAATATTCATTGATATGAGGCTTTATTTAAAACAGCTGAATGAAGAAGCGATTGAAGTAATTGCCGAGTGACCCAGTAGAGCAGAGACCTTGACCCCGTTTCCCAGCTAGCATCACCGAAAGTGCAACCACGTTCCCTGCTCCCTGCACTGACCTTCAACTGATAACCCGGAATCGGCCGATTACAATCTAAACATTTATTCAATAAAACAGCCATAGCGTATGACTTACATCCGTTACTCGCATATCAAGTACTGCCTATGAAAGTGGAACAGAATGAACAAAGGCAAAATGTTTCAATCAACTCAGACAAAAACTAACAGTCTAAACAAGCCACTAGAGACTAGATTGATGTATAATTTGAGTGCCTAGCTTGATGTCTTACTTCTCACGAAGTAGAATCAAATACTATTTACATACCATTAGCTATTGAACGGAAATTACACGAAAATTATCATGAATTACATACTGCAATTGATAGATAACTTTGAATGGAAAATATGGATCCATAAAAGAGTACAAAATGGCCATTAAAGTTTAAAGTTTGTTCATAATTACAGAAATTCAACGGCATATTCAAATTATAGAGTTAGATCAAACTATCACACAAGTGTAGAAATTCAAACTCACAAATGATAAAACCATTAGAAAAAGCTAAGAGGCTTGAAAAGGGCTCAGAGTTAAAAAGAAAGGTTCCAGTAGGTTGGGCAGAGTATATCACTCTGACAAAAATTAGGAATTTTGATTGAGATGATGTTGAAATTATATGGGACAGATCTGATTAAATAAAACCATGCATAGAGAACTTTCCTTTTGAGAAAACTTCGCCATTTCTGTTTTCAAACAATAGCCACCAATAAGATAACCAACCAGCAGGTAGAAATGGGACGAACCTATCCGTAAGAGAAGGAAAGGAGATTTTAGAAATGGTGCGTCACAAAAAAAGGCGAAATAGCAGCTTCTTTTCAGGGGTGAGGTTCTTGGAACTTGAATCCAGCCAATAGGATGTTCTCAGTCCTCCAATACTGTTCTTTAGCTCATTGGAAAAGGGTAGCCATAAAGGCAATGGGTAATGGACCAATGGCACAACACTATTTTGAGGTCTAATTAAAGTTCTATTATAGCATGAAGTGATTTTTGAAATATCATCAAATTATTCACCAAATTTCAACCGCCTTTCAACTGTAATTCAATGTCAATGTGAAATAAGGTACCCTACGATTATTTGTGAACGTATTCAATTTATTGACTTGATTTTAAAGAATTCTCATACCCTGAATGCTGAATAAATTTATATGATGATTATATTGATAATATAGATTCTATTTTTTCAATAGGCTAATTAATATCCTTCAGTGATAGGTTCAACAATATTCTCGGAGGAATTTTTTAGATAGCCTAAAGTTGACGCAGACATTATTTAATTATGAGAAGTAAACTAATTAAATAATCATTCATTACATCACTATTAGTAGGGTGTTGTAAGTTGAAGGTTACAGTTGAAGTACCGTCAAAATGTGAATAGCTGATTCTGTAAATCGATGCCCTATCTATGACGTCAATAAGTCAACTTGCTCTAACTCAATTGGATTTCCTTCCTAACTGCACTGATCAATATAATCGGCATTGACTGGCAGGGCTAGCAGCTGCGTGTTGCTCATGCTACAAAGTAAATAAGTAGCCTACTAAGGTTTGAGAAATGAAAAGCCTACATTGAGTTAAGATAAACCATGGAGTATCCACAACGCGTTACTGTTGTATGGAGATATACGATAGATAGATCGGCTATTCTATGGTTATACTACTAAAGGTTTACTATGGTTATACTACTAAACCTTAGTACTTGAACAGGCAAATCATCCTACTAGTGTTTTTTTAAAAGAATTTTTGATGCTGTTAACCTGTGCCCATATCAGACCTGTCGATGAATAATTTAATTTCCTAGTTAAAAAATTGAATTTTTGGGAATAAAAGAAATGTCAATGATTATGACCCTATTATGTTTAGTAAGTGATTTAAACTGTTGCATGCTACCTAGTAAGTAAAACATATTCTATAAACACAAACGCATAGGCTATGCAACAGACTAAAGAACTTTTTACTGGTGATATTTTTTAAAGAGTTTTTTGTTTTGTTTTGGATAGGTACTATTAAGTTGACAAAATTTCTCACGGATTTCTTTTTCCAATTATTGCTTTTTGAGATATGAGCGCCTAAAGCGTGAAATTTGAACAAAGCAAGAGGCGTTTGGCTGTGAGTTTAGCCAAGTAAAAATTGTATTTGAAAAATGACATGATAAAGAATAAAAACGTCGAATAGCCTTATAAAGAAAAATAATATTGCTGACACGCTATAAATGTACAACGTGCAACCATATTATCAAATAAGGAAATCCACATATAAGTTATTACAAAATATTATACAGTACATGTAGACAGTAAATCCTGCAAATGGAGTTTTTGTGGAAGATTTTTTCTCGTAGCCTATCTTTCTACACTAAGGCAAGGTTGCACAAAAGCCAGTTAAATTTTTAATAGTGCTTAGTTTAACGACAACCAATAAGAGAAGCCTTTTTCGAAACAGCCTTCTTTGATTGGTTCTCGTTTAATTAATTGCGATTACAATTTAACCTGCTTTTGTGCAACCGGGACTTAAAATAACATAAACAAAAATTAGGTCTCACTACAGTCTCAGAAACGCATGAAAATTAAACTTTAAGCAAGCATTTGTCTTTTCAAAATGACCAAAAATATTCACTCTTTTAGAGTCCAGTCTTAATTGGAAAATTTTATTTCTCTATTTCTGACCGTCAGAAGGTTCCTGGCTACGCTTTAAGTCTAGAAAAAGAATCCTTTTCCATAAATAAAAGAAGATTTTATCAACTTTGTAACAATTCAAGTAGCCTAACCATATTAATTTTTATGTATTTTGAAATGACGTGGAAAATTTTTCGCTATTGCTATCGGTAGTTAGATCATAATGTAACAAGTAAAATTTACTGGCTCATTAATTTATAAATATTAAAATCAAAATCAAAGAACCAAATAAAAATATAATTTCTAGCCACAAATATAAACAATACTCTGTTTGGTTACATTTGAATGATAAAATGCTTGCAAAAAATGATATGATTACTCTAGAGGTCTCTGTAGCAGCATTGTTGGCAACCAATTATTTTGAGTCAATTACAAACTATGATTAGAGCAAATCTTAATTTTGAGATAAATAAGCTGGAGCAATAAACAAATAAATCCAGAAAATGATTATTTTGTACCGTGATAACGAATTAATTGATAAAAAAACATTTTTAATACGGTATTGTTGACTGTTGACTCGGCTAAATTGCAATATTTGAAAAATATAATGAGGTTATGCCGGTAACGTAGCCTACATTCAATTTGAATAAAGCCCGTTAAAAATACAAATAAAGCTTAATATGACAACAATTATCAGCGTAACTGTTATCACCTAATACCCGACAAATTATTGATATAATCAACAGTTCACATGAAAATTATAAGATTAATTACGATTTCATGAACTCACCTCACGTGTGTATGAGTACAATGGCTGACTGATATTCTAGCTCCAACTCATCGGCACGGAAAGCTAACCTGATTTACAAAATTCTTCAAGGCTGCGTTGTTCTATTGAATGTTCGTTTCGTTTCACAAAATCCAAAACTGGTGCACACAAAAAACAAACGGCACACTACACCACACACAAATGAAATATAGGGTTCAGTTTAGGTAATCTTGGAAGAACAAGCGCACAGCAGCAGACCTAACAAGCACAAAATCTCTACTAAACAGTGGAATGGAGGAGACGTTCCAACAGCTTGCCTTTGCGACAAGTTCGTGCATGCTCGGGTGGAATCGGAAAAGTTCGGCCAATCGCAGCTAGTGGGGGAGCCCGGCCTGGCTGTGTGGAAGAAAGCGAAACGTATTGAAACTGAAACGACAGAGCGCAGCATAGCATTATTTGAGTTAGGCGGCTTTTCTGCAGTCAACAAATTAAATGGAGTACGAACACAATAATGATCCAAATGGAAAGAAGACTTCCCTCTAACTCTAATTTATGGATCACACCGAATTTGATTAAATTACCTTCATCAGCACGCTACTGGTAAAACATATTATTTGAAAAAAACCACCAAGTTCATTTCATTGATCTTGCCTCTCTGAGCGAATTTCCACTCTTTTTCATTGCAGGAGGTAGTTTTATGACTTCCATCAAATTGAAGAAAAAAATTGAAAATTCAAACGCGCTATTTACCTCTGAAAATTTTTCAACAACAAAAAATTGCCTGCAGATGTTGCAAAGTATTTTTTCGAGAACCCATGTCATAATATTTTCCTTCAAGTTTAATAATAGGTCTATTACTGCTCCTCAAATACCAATTCAGCAACCAATATTTTTATATAAAATTGAAATATGTGACAATCCTACTGAAAAAGATTAATTTAATTATTTGTCAAATTCCAACAAATAAATGTGTTCAGTTTAGTTTATTGCCAAAGATAAGTGAACTTCAAGGAAAATAGTAAAGTGTTGTCTTGGTTGAAATTTTCTCATATCAACTCATACTGAGGTATGTATGTATGTATAATAAGTGAGGAAGTGAGCTATCTCATTTGAGAATACTTTGAACAAATAGAAATTATCATGATCATATTATTATCAATTTACATCTCAATATAAGATGTTTTGATAAGTAAAAAGTGATCCCAAAAATCTTTTAATTTAAAGATTCCATCCTTGGACAATAATTATTATCTGCCCTAAGTTTCCATTTTACCTTATAACCTGAAATTCAATATATTGATGTTTTTAAGATCTTCATTCAATCAGGGAGTATCTCTTCTAGAGAAGATTAAGATGAAACTCCAACTGCTCCAACTCATTGCAGCTATTTAAAATTAATCTTCATTGTTGTAGCATCCTAGCATCCCATTGAAGTTATCCTACAAGAAAATGTCAATGAACTGTCTTGAATTATATTATAAGAAGCAAATTCTAGAGTTTATCAGGCCATCTCTATGATCTAACAGGACTTCAAGTTTTAATTCCCAAAATAAATTAATTAGCTACTAAAACTAGTTTCAAATTCCATTAAAATGAATACTATCCTGAATTTGAGGTTTAATTTGTTTACATCGCCAGTGATGAAGTGATGAAGGATTGATAATTACAACCAAAATAAAAGGATAGACAAACAAAGAAGCAACATGAGTTTAAAATTTATGACAATGCAGGCTTAATGAAAGTACTCTACCAGTTATCTCGTACGATTATCAAAGCCAATGTTATGCTTTCTTTAGGCACTATTTCTGGCTATTGTCCAAAAGACTGTTGTGTCGGCAATAAATCCATTACTAATTTATTCCCTTTGTTTAAAAGAGTTATTACCTTGTGAACACAATTTATTGATTATAAACGGGTTGGTATACTTTATTTTTTTGTACATAGTGATTTAATTTTGGGCGAGGCAGAGTATTTAAATTAACACGATTTTAATGAGAACGGTCTCGCTCATTGATGTAAGCTGTGTTAATTATTCGAATTGAAGTGAGGAGAGCTCAGGATAGAACAGATGCATTGAGACAGTTAGCAGTTGGTATGACTGACTTTTTGCCATAAGAATTTATCCTCATATTTACGAGAAAGTGTTATTTAAGAGAGAGACAGTGAGTATAGAATGTATGAATTACATTCAATACTCACTAGAGAGAGAAGAACTACGAAAAGTGATGAATCAGCTCCATGATATTGAAGATGTCTATTTTGGGACAGTCCAGTTTCAACTGTCACTTCTATTCCAAAAATACGGCTTCTCTTTGTCATTTTCTTCCTCCTCTCTTCCTTGCTCAAATATGCAACGTTTCTCTCCTACCTATTCATTTTTTCAATCTCATTTTCAATCTTTCTTCCACTCGACAAACACAGAATAAATAGACTATGTGTGAGTGAGAAAAAAGAGAGCTCCAGTTAGGGAGAGATTAAGGGATTCAGTGAGAGAAAGATGGATAGATAGAGAGGAGAGAGATAGATAGAAAGAGAAAGAGAGTGAGAGAGAGATGAGATTGTGAGTAGGAATGCTGAATGAGGTTGTAAGAGTGTCTGAGCACGGATGTCACATTTTAAAATAATATTCTTAACTCATTTCAGCTCTAGCAACACCACCTGTCAACCAATCCATTTTCCAAATCTGCTTTTTGGCTAAGTATTCAGTCAGATTGATCTCAAAATATTTCCAACTTTACAAACTGTGCTTCGCTGCTCTGCTCAAACATAGTAGAGGAGGAAATAGCTACATCCTGATTCACAGTCCAGGATGCAACTTGTCATTCAAAGTTAAGGATATTTATCTGAGCATATCACTGTTATGTCATGTACATAAACAAATATAAAACTGTATATTTCTTTGCACAGAATTTTAAAATAAACTGAATATCATTCTATGACTTAGCCGACTGCCGTGGTTCGGGCTTGGTATCAAAGTTCATGAGGCCGTACTTGATTAATTTGAGGACCTCTCTGAAATAAGTTTAATACGAGATCTAGAGACTTGAATCAAGCTCAGGTTGATTTTCTTCAAGAAGAGATTGTGCAACAATAAGAGTATCTTGAAGTCATCGAATGGGATCATTCTATTTGAAGAATCTGTTGTAATATTCTTTAGCTTCTCCTTATTTCATAAATTGTGCTGACTATCCACCACGATAGGTGTTGGTGTTGGGATGATAACACAGTGTTATCACTATGAAATAGCATGGAAAATGGTAGACATAGGTGATGTTTTCAATCACTTCCATATTTACTCACGCAGGACAATAAGTGAGTAAATGCGTTCATGAGCTACTAGAGCTGCAAATTTACAAATCTGGACCCTTAGAAGAAACATCAAGGCTTTAGATTTGTATCCAAACTGAACGTTCAACTTCAAAAATAAGAGTCTACATCCATCTTCCTTCTACAGCGGAGGAATAATTCAATGTGTTATTATTTTGAATTTAGTTTGTGAACTAAAAGTACTGTATAGTTGGGGTACTCAGTTGCTCATTACTAGTTTTGATCCTAGGATTGATCCTTGATCAATTATGTCATTTTTATGCAGTTGATTCAAGCTTTTGAATAATTGTTTTAAAAATTCACCAATAAAAGATCACCAATTGTCGGATTCTTGTCTTTGAAACGATCAGTCTCATTCGAAACACTCTCTCTTTCCTTTTGAGTCGCTTCACAGAGCGCAAATTATGCTGTTAGATGTGACACTTGAGAGCAGCCAAGCCTAGCCTCATTTTTCAACAAGTGCCATGATTTAGCCAGAAGGTTCAGGATGTTCAGGATGTAGCCATAACTCGAAATTTATTGGTTTTTTCCGCTTCCGTATTGGAAACAAATTCTCAATCGTTACTATTTTTCAGAATTATCAATCTTTCTTGCCTGGTTCATCAACCAGGAGTTGGGATGGACATGAATTCAGTGAAATTATTTCATTATCACTATCATTCCAACTCAGAATCGAATTGAGTAGGATATATTCATTTCGAGAAGAACAACCGGATTATATAGACAATATAAGTGGTTTTCCTCCTAAGCTAAGTATTTTCCTAGTTTGCTTTCTATCTTCCCTTCCTATGCAAAATGTTTTGTTTAATGAATATATTTTCAATTTATACAATGCTTGATGCTTTGTATGTCAAGGAAGATCTGCTTCAACCTAGAAGAACATCAATTATCCCTTGTGATTCTATCAATTGAAAGTCTAATATAATGTTATCTTTATCTAGTCTGACTGTTCATCCATTAATATTAGGAGAAAAGAAAATGTTAAACTAGTTGATATGTAGAATGGAGAATACAATGGGAAAATAGTACTGAATGGATAGGGATATTTATATTTTCTCTATTTGATTACAGAATTCTTGTTGAGCCTATTGCACTTTTCAAAACATCTTAGAACTATGACATAGAATCAAGTCAAATCGTTCAAATAAACAATCGAACAAAATCCAATATATATTGTACTGGAGACAATTTCAAAGACAAAGAAAAGAACATGCTCTGAGAGAATATTAACGAATAGAGCCAATTTTCATCTACGCTATAGCATAAATTTGTATAAGCTTGTAATTGTCTAAAAAAACTATGTATTTCACGTAAGGTTTATGATAACACTAACATCATACTGAGACTGTTCTATTTTTTTTTGTCAATTGAGTTCCTTGATCGAATAATTAAATATATTTTATTTTCAAGGGATGCTGATTCAAGATAATTGCAAGACCATTGGTTTTGGAATTATAGTTTTTACTTCTCCAACACGGTTTTTAATCTGTGAAGTAATTGTCGTGCAATAGTAATTATTGAGCAGACATATTCTCTATTTTCATCATCAGCACAATCGTGACGTCAGGTTATTCGTTTTCGCATCTTAAGTTGCATCATGACTGGGACTGCATGCAGCGTGACCGCCTCAAATAGAACAGCTTAACACCTTCATGCATGAAGAGTGAGTGATGTATCACTTCCAACTCGACACGATATAAATTACTATAACAAATGCAAACAAAAAGCCATAAACTTTACTTGGAAAAATATTGATGAATTATGGGAAGTATAGTGGATTGCGAGGATCGGTCATTTCAGTAATAAAACTAGGTTACTAGATTTAAAAGTCGAAATAGCCATTCCACAAATACATTCTATAATATTTTTCATAGAATAATAGCAATGGATAAATATTTATCAATTTTGCATCAATTTATTGTAATGAATGACTGAGCTACTTGGAGTTTCATTCAATAACATAGGCCTACTCCAGTTTCCAATATCATTGGTGCTACAAAGTTTTCTACTCACAACTACTGTATTATGGGATATAACACTTTAGTTGAAATCTATCATTGTATATTACTTGACTAACAAATTAAAACATTACAACTCAGGCTAATATTTCAACTTAGGCTAATATTTTAGCCTATTGGCTTTTAAATATTATCTTCTATCTTCTATCTTTAAGTATAATCATTTGTCGCAGGGTGATAAAAATCTCTTTTCTACTTTATGGTTGAAAGCAGGTACAATTTTGTAGAAATACAAGGCAGTTCGTTGACAAGAAAGCCGAAGCCAATGTGTGGCTTATCGAGCTAACCCATTAGATTTGGCTGATTTTCAAAGAAACACACCTACCAAATTAATGTGGCATTTTTCGATGTAGCACTGAATCTATTTCTGCTTCGGATGTTCTGCCAATAAATATAACGCCTGAATGATGACAAATATCTGAAAAGTCAAATTTTAATAGCGAAGATTCATCAAAAAATTAAGTTGTAACTTATGTACAAAAGAACGTCTAAATGAATATTCTCATTCAAATTATATTTGACGATAACCTCCTACCTGTAATGCATGATTTTGTTGTGAGAATGTTGCTATGATTGGGTAGCTCATCAATGAAGAAAACATTGAATTATCCATATTTTATCCGATCCCTCTAAAAAAATATCCCATCCAACACCAAAGAGAATATTGAATTACAAATAGATTGAATAAAGGTAAATGGTATCGCTTCAATATTGATGCAAAAGTTTATTGAAATTTATCTGATAGAGCAAAAGTTAATGTAGAAACCTATTCCACTCTTTCATTCGCGTAAAGGGTTTGCTTTTCAAATTGTGAGATCTCCCGTAAAAGAAAAGTTTCTTCTGTGAGTTTTATGGTCAGTAACTTCAGAGGTGGAACTCAGAAAGCGGTAAATTACCTTGGTTATCTTCCTCCGAGCGCCTTGACAATTTCCTGATTTACGAGAGCCTTGATAAATTTTCACAGTCTCTGTTTCTATCTTATCTCAAACAATTGGCTAAATTTCGAGATTGAAATGGAAACTCGGTGGAAATTTGGAAAGAAGGATTAGTTGAGTCTTTTGGAGTTCTAAGTACTGAATTAAATAAAGGGATATCAAAGCTTACATCTTATCAGGCTTCTAGAATCATACCTAAATAGAAATTTAAACAATGGCTTCCCTTGCTCTCAATTTAAAAATGATTCTCTTGAAATATAGTTACTCATCATGTTTATCGTTTTCATATTGTTTGAATTCACCTAGGCCACCACTCAAAGGTTTCATTGCATTAATTCCAATTCCATATACATTTTGATATAAGGCAGCCATCTACCGTCGTATACAATGCATTCTAGTCACCTTGGTCTTAACATGATTCTAATATCAGCTCTGAAGCACAAACAAGTTGATCATACTTCACTTTTTATACCGATTCAAATAAAGTTTCTTGAGTCTAGAGGAAGTTTCGTGTTTTTCAGGTTGAAAGAAATTACTGAAATAAGTTTTGAGTAATTGACTATCAGTTCTTTGGTGAGAGATTAAAATATGCTGTTGAAGATAGGAAGGTTTTAACTCAGCTTCCTCTGATAATTATTATTGTAAGAGGTGGAACGGTGGATGTGGTTTTAGACATGCACAGCATTGGAAATGAATGATACATGGAAGTATGAGCGACGTGAACAATTTTATCTTCTAATCAATTATTTCCCTTTTCTGCCTTCCTTGGCTTAAATTTCCTCTCTACTTCTTCTCTCTCTTCCTCATAATACTTCTTTGCTGCAGTGGCTCTAAAATCTGTCATTCTTTCAGCTCTTTCAAGATGTCATTTTGACATGAACTTAAATTTAGTTGAGGATGGAGAACTATTTATTCCATGTCAAAATGATCTATTGGAAACATAATGTTCTTACTTGGATGATTTTTGTTGGAGGTTGATAATATGAGCTTTACTCTACTTATGTTTGTATGAGCTCTACTTTCAATTGTATTTGTTTTCTTTTATGCTTAGTTATCTTGGCAGCCGAATATTCTCCCGGAATTTGAATATGAACTGCGACCACTACGCTATAAACGTATACTAAGAACAATAAACTTCAATTCTTCATCAAATTCGTCTTAATAAAAAATATCGGTCTGCAATCAAGCCTTGAAGTAGCTGGAATCTCCAACTAGACATAGCTTGCATTTCTCAGACGTTATATTTATACATTTTCATGTGATTGATGTTTTCATCATTATTCATTGTAACACTTTTTCAAAAAAATTCTGCTCTGCTGCGAAGAAAAATATACTACCATTGGTTCTTATGAGAGTGTTCTTACATTTTAATGTATCCTATGAGATTGGTATAGATCCTATATGTACTCTCTCTGAGGTACTCTAAGAACCAACGTTATTCTCTCTAAACAGCAGAGCAGAAATTAATTGGAAAGCAGAGTTTAGAGTTGAAAAAATGAGTAAGCAAGTACACAACAACATGTAGTGTCGTATTGAGTGCCGAATATTTGTTGAGACTTTGGCGCTGTCCCCATCCGCATCCGCATCCTTGATTGGGTGGGGGGGGGTCACATAGTCTGGATGTTGTTAAGCTACAGAGCAATAGAGCGACTTTGTTGCTTGCAAGAAGTTGGCAACCAGCCGAGCTGAGTCCAGCGACGGATGGGTGGTCAGGCGGAGAGGCCAGCACTCGAGCACTGCATCCCATCCTCTTTTCACAGAGCCCCAGGTCTGCTCTTTCATCCTTATCCTATCCAGCTATTGCTAACCATTTTTACAGAGTCAGCTTTGAAGTAGTTGGCTAGTATTATAATCTAGTCACTTGGAATGACATTTTTACATTTACAACCTTGAATTTTGTCATGAATTATCAGGTTGAACTATATTTTAAGATATTACTCAATTCCTAAATCGATAATGAGTTAGCTGGTCAATGATTAAAACAGAAAACGGAAGGTGTCTCTTCGGCACAGATATATCTCCCCCCTAAAAATAACTCTTCTAATTTTCTTTGATCTTTTTATTGGTATACTTCTTTCTAGATGCTGTACCTAATATTCGAAAAAGTTTTCATTCACCACAGTAATGAATTATTCCCATTATTTACTTATATCCTATTTGAGAGTTGAATTGCTTCCTTTACATGTCCTTGGTTCAAGAGAATAAAATTAAGTATCGGAATTTTTACTTGATTTCAGCTACTGAAGTTTGATTTCTGTCTTGGTTTCAGACAGTGAAAAACAATCCAGAATGATAAAATTCTCATTGAATGTCATGTAATTTGAACCGAATATTCAATATTCAGTAGATTGAAGTTCAAGTCAACATTGGAGATGTTTATTTTGGAGAGGCTCAGCAGAATGGGATTCGTCGTCGACTCAAAAGCAGAGGCACAATTAGTTTTCAGGATTAAGAAGAAATTTCACCAGAAAACGATAAGATCCAGAATGAAGAGCGGCGACCAAGCTCCATTGTTATGAACTCAGATGCTAATCTACCCTTCCATTATATTTCCATCCGTTTGTTCTTAAGAGTTCAGCTTTGAGTTTTTCAAGAGGAAAAGCTGGCAAGCTAATTGTTTAAGTTGTAGGCTACGAAAGCGAAATCTTCATCCAGACACCTCTTCAACATTTTTTCCATTATTTTCCTCTTTGGTTTTGAAAACTGTAGGAACAACATTTACCTCATGAAAAAGGGGATTTGGTGGTTCTGCTCGTGCTAGCTAATTGCTCATGTTCTCTTGAATAGGTATGAGAAGAACTTGATGTGATGATCTCCTTACCTCTTACCTCATATTTGAAAAGTATGAAAGTCATATTCTCATATTACATCTTGTTTATAATATGTTTTTCACATATAATATTCTGCTTCACCTCCAAGGGAATTTTAATGAACAGATTCTCTCATCCAGTGAACACAAGTGTCTTATCCTGGGTTGAACAGCCAAGAGATCTGTTTCTTGAATTATTATCTCTCAAATGTTTAGTTACTGTTTTGATTATGGTTTGCTATGGAATGATGATATCCAATATTAATGTAAATTTTAATTGAATTTACCATGTATCTAATCAATATGAATAAATGTCAATCAAATATAAAATTAATAATTTTGTTGGTTCTGGTTGTAGACGCAAAATGCATCAAATGTAAGGAATACAATAAGTTCAATTGAAGAATATTTTTCCTTGCGGGAATCTATTGATGTTGTAACTCACCAATTAACAATGAAGAGCCTCAATATGCTTGCTGACATATCGTACTTGTATATCTTGCCGTAATTTTAACATATTTGTCTCACTTTTACCGCTTTGCAAAAGCAGGATGGCTTGTCCATCTGATGTAAATTAAGTCTTTCTTTTTTCGTAGCTTTTTATTTTTTGGAATTCTTAGAAAATGACTTCACGTCCAGAAAATGAACAGGTGTTGATTGAGTTTGTTGTGGAAGATTGCCAGACTGACTTCTCATAGTACTGTGTGACTAAGCATCCTTCTCATCATCATCCCCATTCTTATTCCTCACTCAGCCGTCGTCCAGCCAGCGTTGTTTGTTTATCACCAGGAGTCATTGTGAGATATTTTCGCTTGATTTATAAACTGTGGGCTATTTGGAGAAGCGGAAAGAGATCATCGTTCGGCTTGGCGAGAGCCGCTCAAGTGTCTGAAGCGATTAGTGCTCAACCAATAGCTTAAAATTCTTTGACTCCCACTCCACTGAACACGCAGTCGTTTTCCTGCTTGTTAATTCTTTAATCCTGCAACTCTCACTCCTCCTCTTCATTCTTTCTCTTCCTCTCAGTGATGCGTTGGATATGGGGAGCTTAAAGCCAACCAACACCTCTCACTCTCACAGAAAAGGAGCTGTCAACGATGTTTGGTCGACTAATAAATAGCTATCATTTTTATGCAATACAATAAGAATCGATCCTGACACAAAGGATATGTTTCCCTTAATATATGACAACATCACATTATCTTACATTGATCCATAGATATATTAGCTAACTAGGAGAATGTAGATGACTATCATAGCTATCACGACTATGATTGCTAACTATAATATTGGAAAAGAGTTCATTTTAATATATAGAATATTTAATGAAGTTCATCCCATCATGGAATATGTTTTTCCATTATAAAACATCGCATTTTCTCGAATTAATCCATCTCATAGACCTAGGAGGTGTAGATGTGACACTGTCATAGTGGAGAAGAGTTCATTTTAATATACAGAATTAGAAACTTTTTCTAACTAACAATCCTCTGTTATTTTCTTTACACTATAATTAAGTTTATATCATTAGAAGCTTTTCATTATTTCTAACTAGATTTACTTTAAAATTTAATTGAGTGAGGAATTCCAATAATCGTTTCAAATTCTAATTCATGTAGACTCACATTAGAGATTTATAAATAATATATAAATCAATTAAAAGATTCAATTCAGAATGAATTTGAACTCTTATTAGAGTAGCATGTTTTCAAAAATTAGCTTTTCTCCTTATTATCTTGTTTTTTATGTTTCTCCCATCCTTCATCAGATCACTTCTATATTTTACTCATCCTGTTAAATTACTGTGCTAATCTTATGTGTGTTGTGAAACTGCCAACCTCAATTTCATGAATTGAATATTATTTCAGTTCTCTGCTGAGTGTTTCCGGCTCTTTGTTTTTTCTGCTCATGAAAAATCGAAATCAGCAATCTCAATGGCCAAAATTCACAATTCTATCCGAATATAATTTTACACTACGTTTATTATTACTTCAAACGCCGATTTCAATCTTGGTATTAAACTGGAGTTACTACCGGAGATAGTTTTACCTGGTAGATTACATGACAGGGAAATATTTGACATTTTATTTGTTGAACTTCAGCACTTCAGGAAGAGTATTTCAACTGTGATTTGAAATCTACAAATTCCAATTTATCCGCAGAGCCTGGAGCCTTGAACAATGTCTTGTCACGTCAGAAGCAATAAGCTCCGATAATAATTGCATGGTGGTTGAAAGTCGTGTTGGGTGCACTGTGCACTGTAAGTCCATGCCTGGGCTGTAATCGAGGCTATTTTCGATCGAGGTTGGCGAGCATTATACAGAACAAGCGTCGTCGGCGTGTAGCAGTTGTAGGCTATGCTATGTAACATGGCCGATCTCACTCAAAAAACAACGATCAGATTTTAAAATGGGGTAATGGGAGGGTTATTTGATCTGCACGCAAGCAGCCCCCCCCCCCACGTCACCGTGCCGTGAGCGCCCCGTGTTTTATGTTCGGTGTCCGTGATTCATGATATTTGGAAAGGCGTAGTAGTCGACTGAGCCCTGTGCCCTGTGCCCTGGCTCTCTGCTCTCTGCTATTCCAACACGTGTGATAAGAATCAAGTCAAGAGTCGGCATTGCACGCAATTCACCATTTGCCGCATTCCCCGCACCATAGTCGACGCCATTACCCAAACCACTCCTCCCCCTTCCCCTTAGCCATGTGGTCGTCGTGTCCTTTCCCTCACACGCGCAACAGCTCGCGTGCACCATCTCTTGAAATATTCAGCAGCTTTATAAAATTTCAGCCACATCTGCATTGTAGCCCTCTTTTTTGTACTAGGTCTACCACTCCTAAGAAGGCGGTGGATTCACTTTGAGAAGAAACAGACCTCTGGTTCAGGTGGCCGGATTGTCAGGAATTATCCAAAAATGCAGGTGCTCATTGAGGACACTGTCATCGACATTGAACACTTAAACATTTTTTGGTTGAAAAAGTTGCAACGAGTTGAATGAATCACTCAACACCTGCTGAGTGACTCAAATGATTAAAAACAATAGAGAATGATGATGAAAAAATTTAAGGATTCTCATACATTATTTTTTACAAGTGATTCTAGTGTTAAATACCATAAAGTAGTATAATGTGTGAAAATTCCATTAAACAGATTCATCATAGTCCGAAATACATTTGAGCTTTTAGAATTTTTAGTCTTCGAATACTAATTCTTATATTACTATTGATACGTTCATACTACTATTTAAAATGTTCAAATTGACCAAGTCTGCCCACAAAGAAGTTTTACTTTTGGAAAATAGAACTTGATTTGTTATAGTGATTAGTTATATTCGATCTAGTTCGAAGTAAAGAGGGTTTGCGAATTAATTACTCTCACATTTTTGTAATAGTAGCAATACATCTATAATACACAATTACAACATTTTTTGAGTGTAGCGGACTTTTATTCACTCGATGTCTCCTTATCGATTGTTTTCAGCAGAGTAACAAAGCTTCTAGATTCTGATTTACATCCGGGGAGGAAATGCATGAGTCTACCTAAATAACATATCCTGAAATAAATGCTAATTATTGATCAGGCTTTCAAATTTGAAGAATAATTGAATTTCTACTGGATGAAAACACATACAAAACACATAAAAAACACACAATAAACACATACCAAACTGAAATTCATGTAAAAAACCAAAATTGTTAAACATGGTTTTTAATTATGCAACATATAGCTTAAACCCAGACAATTTTTTATGAAATTTTCAAACACACAATAAAAACAAAACTAATCAATGAAAAATCAAGTACTTCTTTCCAATAACTTATATTAGTGTATTTTATTTTCTTTATTAGTTGTTATAATAATTTTGCCAAGAAGCTTTGAGTTTCTACTTGTGAATGGCGCAACCCGAATGCTGATAATGCCAACCGTCCAGCGAGCTATTGTTCGATTGTTAGGTCAAGAAAAGGTGTATTGAGTCAGAGGCGCAGGAGGGGAGAGGTGAGCCCTTCTAAGCCCCCTTTCCCCTTCAGGGTCACACCCCTCTGGGCGAGAACCGCATATTGGCGTCCCTGCATAGGAATGACAGGCGTTTCTCCCAGAAGACGTTCTCAATATTGTCCTGAAGAATCCAATTGGAAAAGACTCAGGGACAGACCTGTAGTCCTTGTAAATTGATTATTTTCCAGGCTGACACCCAATAACAGGCTTTCAACCACGCCCCCACCCTTTTCATAGCAAGACAAAAAGGTCAGTCGAATGTCAAGGCAGCTAGTTTATGGTTCGCAAAACAGACTTGGGCTCCCTAGAGGGGTGAGAGGGGTCTCCACACTACTTGCACATTCACCAAATGTCTGCAAACTAACCCTTAGCTTCTCCTCACCTTTTATTATTCTTTTCTCCCATAGGCTTGCTTTGCTTGTAAAATAATATTCTATAGCTATTATTCGAAAGATCATGTAAGTTCTACTGTTTTTTAAATTATATACTAGCTTGCCCGGCGAACTTCGTACCGCCAAAAAGTCAATGTTGGTATCTCATGTCACACTTGGTGAATCATGAAATTTATCTGACAATCAATATTTTCATTTACATCTCAATACGAACTTCCTATATGCTTAGTCATGCAGCATTTATTATTCAGAAAACATATTCTTCTCAATCAATTGGTAGTAATATCCTATTATATTAAGCGAGCAATTTCTGTATTTATTTCTGTATATCTGGTTATTTTTATATCTGGTTATTTTTATATCTGGTTATTTTTATATCTGGTTATTTTTATATCTGGTTATTTTCATATCTGGTTATTCTTATATCTGGTTATTCATGTTTAACTGATACTTCAACCACATTTGTATAAAATTGGAAAAAATGAAGCATATAATAACATCTTCTAATGTAACATTTATGGGGAAAAATCCAGGTCCCTCTATCCTTTGGGGGTATATTCCTCCCCCCCCAATACCCCTTGGTTTTTACCCCCCCCCTTTAGCAGTTTGGTGAAATGGCACCACTGAAGTTGAATGAAATCAACTTGGTAATTGTATGGCAAGATTACGATACTTATGAGCTCTACTTAGAAATGGATTGTGAAACAAGATAATTGTACTGGAATGTAATAAACTGTGATATTTTCATGATTATATAAAAGCAATTAAGCCATTCATTTCAATCATTGAGAGAAAAACCAATAAGATGCTCATATTATCTTCTCAAATCTTAATACATTAACAATACACTACCGGTAATTCACGTGTAAATAATACTGATGTGGTCGATTTCAATGAACATTAAATGAAATGTTTGTTTTCTTCTAAATGTCTATACTTGAGCATTCTGTTAATTTCGAACAGAGATCACTTTTAAGGAGTTTTCTCAGATGATGCAGCAATCACTGAGGAATATCCAACACATAACTCAATAATCCAGGAGAGAGTCATCTAAAATTAAAACTATTAGTGCAATATTGCTAAATTATTAGTGTTTTTCAATAAATTATCAATCCTATAAATGTCTCTTAATTAATAAATGATAAGTTATGGAGTTCCAAATATTATAATATTTTTCGCATTCCCATTTTTCTTTTTTTTATATTTGAATCGCTTCATTTGGGTCACTCGTTGTTTAGTCAAATATAGTATCTAATAGTATTATTCAGGTATATCTATCACATAAATCTCTCTCAGCAGCTACTATATAAACGCTTAAAATAGGTTGCTAGGGAACGATAATGATAAGAATATGTGATGAATAATCTATCCTGTTCTAGGCGAGCAATATTTCTGTATCACAGATATCCAAAAACTTCAACACTAAAATGTGAATATCTTTGAAACGGTTTGATATATTTATGAGCGATTTCCACCATTCATTGTCTCTTGAAATTCTTTATTATTCGAATCTTGTATTAAAACCTTCCCATAGAAAATTTTTGATTCAATGTGGCGGAACGAAGATGGCAGACCAAATTATTTTGAAGCTACTATAGAATTTTTTTCAATTTGAATAAAATCCCAGTGGAGCCCACTGTTATATTATCTTTGGAAAAGGAACATTAAGCTGTTTTCCTATTAATATTACGCTGTAGGCCTACGTGAATCCATAGGACTTCATAGGTTTCTCCGTATGGTTAAATGATTCAGAATCAGAATTCAAATTTTGTTAAATCAATAATACCAACGACATAGCAACTGCCATCACAATTTGTATCATTAATATTACGCGTATGCTACTGAAGGATAATAGTCAGGCAGACACACAGGAGCAAGTTATTTTGTCTCATGCAGTACTTTCAATGTTACTTTTATATCCTGAAAAAGGACGAAGGAGTGAGTAAAATATTTTGTTGTTCAACGAACTTGACCTGTAAAAAGGTTCGAAGAGTGCGTGTTCAAAATTTGAAGCTGATCGATCAACTCTTTCTAAAGTTATTGTAGTGCATTCAAACAAACAAGCAAACCCACAGACTGGCAACAACTTTGAACTTGAGTAAAAAGTAAGAACTTGCTAACGCTCGTTCAACAAATATTATTGAGAGAACAACGGGCGGTATTATCAAGTTGGGAGCACATAACTTGAAGGAGTAAAATAATTTCAGTGTAGGGGATTGTGTATTTCACAAGAGAGTGTGGTTCTGAGGGATATAGGCCTATAGTGAGAAAGTGAAGAAGTGAGGATTTAATTGAATTGCAGTTTTAGTTTTTTTTTGCACGGCCGGCCCTCTCTCACATTCAACCATTAACCCTCCAGTACGATGCTACATCAACTATATTAAACAATCCTACTCGGTGGAATGGGGGAATTCACAATATTACAAGCAAGAGTTGATAGTAATGAATATTATTGACACAAAGAAATTTACAAATCTAGGCATAGGAAAGTCAAATTCAAGATAGGTTGTAGATAATTATGTCTGAAGCATTGTATGAAATAATAACAAAACCCTGAGGGGTTTTGAAGAAAGGAGAGCATTAGCACACAACCGGGTAAGAGAGAGAGTTAGAGAGAGAGAGAGAGAGAGAGAGAGAGTGAGAATGAGAGAGGAAGCAATGGAACTAGATAAGGTTGAGATAAGAGACAATGTCACGCAGGAGTATTGTCCACACTTCTACAGTCATACTAAGTTCTAAAAAGAATATTTCAAAGAAAGTACAGTCTTCTCCAAAATTGAAACCAGTTTACTTCCAAGCTATTCTGTCAGCTTAACTCACATAAGCGTCAAAAGCTGATAGCGACAACCAGAGACTGTTTTCCAGGTAGAGAAATTAGTCACGGACTCGCCCCGCCAAAACAAGACACTTCTTTTTCAGCACAAGAACGACAAAACTAGCCACCGCCAAAACAAGACTGATTTTTAGTGCTAGGATGGATGTGTCTGACTTTGACGGTGGTGTATCCTGACATCGCCCCGTGTTGTGAAACTGCCAACCTCAATTTCATGAATTGAATATTATTTCAGTTCTCTGCTGAGTGTTTCCGGCTCTTTGTTTTTTTCTGCTCATGAAAAATCGAAATCAGCAATCTCAATGGCCAAAATTCACAATTCTATCCGAATATAATTTTACACTACGTTTATTATTACTTCAAACGCCGATTTCAATCTTGGTATTAAACTGGAGTTACTACCGGAGATAGTTTTACCTGGTAGATTACATGACAGGGAAATATTTGACATTTTATTTGTTGAACTTCAGCACTTCAGGAAGAGTATTTCAACTGTGATTTGAAATCTACAAATTCCAATTTATCCGCAGAGCCTGGAGCCTTGAACAATGTCTTGTCACGTCAGAAGCAATAAGCTCCGATAATAATTGCATGGTGGTTGAAATAAGTCGTGTTGGGTGCACTGTGCACTGTAAGTCCATGCCTGGGCTGTAATCGAGGCTATTTTCGATCGAGGTTGGCGAGCATTATACAGAACAAGCGTCGTCGGCGTGTAGCAGTTGTAGGCTATGCTATGTAACATGGCCGATCTCACTCAAAAAACAACGATCAGATTTTAAAATGGGGTAATGGGAGGGTTATTTGATCTGCACGCAAGCAGCCCCCCCCCCACGTCACCGTGCCGTGAGCGCCCCGTGTTTTATGTTCGGTGTCCGTGATTCATGATATTTGGAAAGGCGTAGTAGTCGACTGAGCCCTGTGCCCTGGCTCTCTGCTCTCTGCTATTCCAACACGTGTGATAAGAATCAAGTCAAGAGTCGGCATTGCACGCAAATTCACCATTTGCCGCATTCCCCGCACCATAGTCGACGCCATTACCCAAACCACTCCTCCCCCTTCCCCTTAGCCATGTGGTCGTCGTGTCCTTTCCCTCACACGCGCAACAGCTCGCGTGCACCATCTCTTGAAATATTCAGCAGCTTTATAAAAATTTCAGCCACATCTGCATTGTAGCCCTCTTTTTTGTACTAGGTCTACCACTCCTAAGAAGGCGGTGGATTCACTTTGAGAAGAAACAGACCTCTGGTTCAGGTGGCCGGATTGTCAGGAATTTTCCAAAAATGCAGGTGCTCATTGAGGACACTGTCATCGACATTGAACACTTAAACATTTTTTGGTTGAAAAAGTTGCAACAAGTTGAATGAATCACTCAACACCTGCTGAGTGACTCAAATGATTAAAAACAATAGAGAATGATGATGAAAAAATTTAAGGATTCTCATACATTATTTTTTACAAGTGATTCTAGTGTTAAATACCATAAAGTAGTATAATGTGTGAAAATTCCATTAAACAGATTCATCATAGTCCGAAATACATTTGAGCTTTTAGAATTTTTAGTCTTCGAATACTAATTCTTATATTACTATTGATACGTTCATACTACTATTTAAAATGTTCAAATTGACCAAGTCTGCCCACAAAGAAGTTTTACTTTTGGAAAATAGAACTTGATTTGTTATAGTGATTAGTTATATTCGATCTAGTTCGAAGTAAAGAGGGTTTGCGAATTAATTACTCTCACATTTTTGTAATAGTAGCAATACATCTATAATACACAATTACAACATTTTTTGAGTGTAGCGGACTTTTATTCACTCGATGTCTCCTTATCGATTGTTTTCAGCAGAGTAACAAAGCTTCTAGATTCTGATTTACATCCGGGGAGGAAATGCATGAGTCTACCTAAATAACATATCCTGAAATAAATGCTAATTATTGATCAGGCTTTCAAATTTGAAGAATAATTGAATTTCTACTGGATGAAAACACATACAAAACACATAAAAAACACACAATAAACACATACCAAACTGAAATTCATGTAAAAAACCAAAATTGTTAAACATGGTTTTTAATTATGCAACATATAGCTTAAACCCAGACAATTTTTTATGAAATTTTCAAACACACAATAAAAAACAAAACTAATCAATGAAAAATCAAGTACTTCTTTCCAATAACTTATATTAGTGTATTTTATTTTCTTTATTAGTTGTTATAATAATTTTGCCAAGAAGCTTTGAGTTTCTACTTGTGAATGGCGCAACCCGAATGCTGATAATGCCAACCGTCCAGCGAGCTATTGTTCGATTGTTAGGTCAAGAAAAGGTGTATTGAGTCAGAGGCGCAGGAGGGGAGAGGTGAGCCCTTCTAAGCCCCCTTTCCCCTTCAGGGTCACACCCCTCTGGGCGAGAACCGCATATTGGCGTCCCTGCATAGGAATGACAGGCGTTTCTCCCAGAAGACGTTCTCAATATTGTCCTGAAGAATCCAATTGGAAAAGACTCAGGGACAGACCTGTAGTCCTTGTAAATTGATTATTTTCCAGGCTGACACCCAATAACAGGCTTTCAACCACGCCCCCACCCTTTTCATAGCAAGACAAAAAGGTCAGTCGAATGTCAAGGCAGCTAGTTTATGGTTCGCAAAACAGACTTGGGCTCCCTAGAGGGGTGAGAGGGGTCTCCACACTACTTGCACATTCACCAAATGTCTGCAAACTAACCCTTAGCTTCTCCTCACCTTTTATTATTCTTTTCTCCCATAGGCTTGCTTTGCTTGTAAAATAATATTCTATAGCTATTATTCGAAAGATCATGTAAGTTCTACTGTTTTTTAAATTATATACTAGCTTGCCCGGCGAACTTCGTACCGCCAAAAAGTCAATGTTGGTATCTCATGTCACACTTGGTGAATCATGAAATTTATCTGACAATCAATATTTTCATTTACATCTCAATACGAACTTCCTATATGCTTAGTCATGCAGCATTTATTATTCCGAAAACATATTCTTCTCAATCAATTGGTAGTAATATCCTATTATATTAAGCGAGCAATTTCTGTATTTATTTCTGTATATCTGGTTATTTTCATATCTGGTTATTCTTATATCTGGTTATTTTTATATCTGGTTATTTTTATATCTGGTTATTTTTATATCTGGTTATTTTTATATCTGGTTATTCATGTTTAACTGATCTCGAAAACGGCTCTAACAATTTTCACGAAATTTGAAACATAGTAGGTTTATGATATAAAGATTCGATTGCACTAGGTCTCATCCTTGAGAAAACCCGCTGAACGACATTAAACGGATAATTCATCCTTGGCTGAAACAGCTGTGGATAGTAAAAAAGTGAGTATGTGAAAAATCAAAATATCGCATTCCCGAAATTCACAAGATGAGGTATAGCCAGCTGTGAAAAATGAACACGATCATTTTAGAGAATATTATGTTCTGTCATGACTTACTTTAGATAAAAGTACTATACTTTACTCTAAAGTACTTTACTCTATCTATAGTAGGCTGTGGTTCTGTTTATCAATAAATAAAAATAAAAATAATCGGGTGCCCCGATATTTTATCAGTAAAGTGTTGAATTAAAAAAATAGTTAAAATCAGTGTTTCAAAGATGAATTTAATGCGTTCATAATTATTGTTGATTGTCAATAGATGGAAATATGCGATATACCATGAATCACACAGAATTCCATATTCATCCATTTTAGGATTGGGGCGTAAGCTAAGCTAAATTCAAATAATATTCCATTGTAAATTATTCTGTCATTCTTCAGTAATTAATGAATGCAATATGAACAATTCTCTTACATGAGGTGAATAATTTTTTCCAACATTTTCCAGTTTCTCAATGATAGGGGAGTGATAGATAATTTGTAAGTTAAGTCTTCTAAGGAATCATTATCTACAGCTGGTACCAATCAACTAAATTTTTACTCCAAACTACCGTATTAATACCAGTTATCACGTACACCCTGAGTAGCTTCAGAGGTGGGTGATTGATACCCAGGTGTTGCTCCTGGATGACTTCGCTCAGTCGTAATGTGGGCGGGGAAAGGAGGCAAGTCGAAGTTCCTCTTCCTTCTTCTTTGTTCCTCAGCTGGCGTGAACAGCACCTCCTGGTGCTTCTGACGGCGTGAAGGTCGCTCTCTTCTCTGATGACACCACTTTGATGTAATTTTGTATCGGCCTTACGGCCTCGGTTCCGCTCCAGTGGAGTAGGAAAAGGAAGGACAGAAAGGATAGGGACGGCAGACAACGGTCCGCTGTGCCCTGGGGAGAAGGAAGAATAGGGACGGCAGACAACGGTCCGCTGTGCCCTGGGGAGAAGGAAGAATAGGGACGGCAGACAACGGTCCGCAGTGCCCTGGGGAGAAGGAAGAATAGGGACGGCAGACAACGGTCCGCTGTGCCCTGAGGGGATGGAAAGAATAGGGACGGCAGACAACGGTCCGCTGTGCCCTGGGGAAATGGAGGACAGGGACGGCAGACAACGGTCCGCTGTGCCCTAGGGAGATGGGAGGTCAGGGACGGCAGACAACGGTCCGCTGTGCCCTGGGGAAATGGAGGACAGGGACGGCAGACAACGGTCCGCTGTGCCCTAGGGAGGTGGGAGGTCAGGGACGGCAGACAACGGTCCGCTGTGCCCTGGGGAAATGGGAGGACAGGGACGGCAGACAACGGTCCGCTGTGCCCTGGGGAAATGGGAGGACAGGGACGGCAGACAACGGTCCGCTGTGCCCTGGGGAAATGGAGGACAGGGACGGCAGACAACGGTCCGCTGTGCCCTGGGGAATGGGAGGACAGGGACGGCAGACAACGGTCCGCTGTGCCCTAGGGTGATGGGAGGTCAGGGACGGCAGACAACGGTCCGCTGTGCCCTGGGGAAATGGGAGGACAGGGACGGCAGACAACGGTCCGCTGTGCCCTGGGGAAATGGGAGGACAGGGACGGCAGACAACGGTCCGCTGTGCCCTGGGGAAATGGGAGGACAGGGACGGCAGACAACGGTCCGCTGTGCCCTAGGTAGATGGGAGGACAGGGACGGCAGACAACGGTCCGCTGTGCCCTAGGTAGATGGGAGGACAGGGACGGCAGACAACGGTCCGCTGTGCCCTAGGGAGATGGAAGGTTAGGGACGTACGGCAGCCAACGGGCCGCTGTACCAGGGCAGGAGGTCGGGGACGTACGGCAGCCAACGGGCCGCTGTACCAGGAGCAGGAAGGTTTGTGAGCGGAATGCTGTGGTCTGGGGCTCGTCCGGCCTTTAAATACTCCCCCAAAGTGGAGGGGATGAAGTTGAGCCGCCGCCAGAGGCGGTGGAAAACGTCTCGATGCGCGGAAGATGGTGCGCCATCGGTACCTTCCTTATCTCCGCGGTCGGCTAGCGTTGCTGATAGCCGAGCGTCTTTCTTCAATATTATTAATTATTTAGCAATATTTTCCGTCACAATTTTACTTTGTGACACCCCACTCCTACTTGGGGGGGGGGTCGGAGCCCTCTATGGCACCACCTTTAAAGGCGTGAGCCATCTAGGCATCACCTTAAGAGGTGTACACCTCCCAGGCATCACCTTTAGAGGTGTATGCCACTCACTATGATCATCATCTACACCCGGTCCACCAGGTACATATTTACATCGTCCATCTGGAAATTGGACTTTCATGCGTGGCTTGCCAGCCCGTTTACGCTTACCAGGTGTTGAGACTCGGTGACACAACACTGGATCCTTATTCCTTGAGAGTCCGGGTCTGGGATCCTGGGACTGTGAGACTACTTCCTTGATGGTCAAAGACTGTGTTGGCTCTTCTACAACCATATCAATGGGGGGTGGTACTAACTTTTCCACATCACTCTCGGAGCTACCACTTGTATTGGTGGCTGGGGCATGAATCGTGGCCTGCCGTTCATACTCAGTCATCTCATCCCTGTGATCCATCACAATGTTGCCCCAGGATTCTTGCCTTGGAATATATGACATCTCTGCCTTTCTATCAATCAAGGCATTGGGTTCGACTCTATTCAAACCAAACTGCATGAATATCCTTTTGTCGCGATCCTTGTTGTCCTGAGATTCGGATTGTACAGCTGATATTGTTGGGACTGCTGTTGTCTTAGTCCCCAATAAGAGAGATCGCGACATTATTAGCGGACTTGTAGGATTCAGCTGGGGAGGATCCCACTCTACCTCTCTCGTGAATGTGTGAATATTCACCCTGTTTCCACGCATAAATTCCATGCCTAATAGCAACTCTTGTCCAAGTCCATCCAGTATAGACGCCACTAGTGGAACTGTGATTTGTCCTATAGTGACATTAGTTGTCAGCTTCCCATTTAATGGGGTAGATCGTCCATCAGCTAATATGGCGTGGTGATGAGTTGGTACCTTCCTTATCATCCCTATTTTTTGGAGAACTTCATAAACCTCATTACTCATATAATTAGCTTCAGCGCCACTATCTAGCAATGCCCGACACTTTTTACCTCCGATTGTCACAGTAATGAATAGTCTGTTGTCCCTTGATGACTCTTCGATCACAGGAATCCTGTGTGCCGTTCGCATCACTGCTGTCTTGTTCGGAGTTTTATTCTCCTTCTGCACACCACAGACACATATCAGTGCTCTCTTTCCGCTCCTTTTACATGGTGGAATATCGGGACAGTGTGATCTCCAGTGCCCCGGTCTCTTGTATTGCCCACACATGGGTTCAGACTCACTAAGAGATGGTCTGTTACTAGTAGGGGTTGTAACTGTCTCAACCTTGAGCCTTGTAATCTTTTTCGTGTCCTCAATCATGTGAACTCTCGAATTCTGTCTATTCTGTTTCTCCTCTGCTTTTATTTGTTCATACTCCCTCGCGAATTTTTCCAATTCGTTGATACTATGAACATCTGATTGCCGAATATACAATTTGTACCGTGGGAGGAGATTCTTATACACTCTCTGTAATTTATTTTCGTCTGTGAAACCTCCTCGACGCCTCATGAGTGTCAATACATCTTCGAGAAATTCGTCAAACGACTCACCTTCCTTTTGCTTCCTTGTCTGGATTAGATTCTCGAGGTCCTCCTCATAGGTAAGTGGGTAGTAGCGTGATCTGAAATCTGTCACAAAATTGTCCCATGATTTCCACTTGTCACGACGATTACGCATCCATAGAGTAGCTTTACCAACTAGTAGCTCAGGAAGGGCAACTAGTAGTTGGTTGCCAGTAAGCCCATAGGCTTGTTGTAGCTCATCTAGCCTTTCTAGAAAGCTGGGAGCATCTGATTGGCCATCAAAAGACAGTCTCCAGCTTCTTACTTTGTCACATACCGTCCCTGGGTCCATGAGGGGGTTTGTGTGAATGTTGGTTCCAACTTTAGCATGAGTACCTGTTGCCGAGTGTCCAGATTCCTCACTGCTTCTGCTCATTATTCCGGGTCTTGGGCTGGGATAACGTACAGCCATATTCTTATGTTGTTCTACTAACAACCTTCTCAACTCAGCAAGTGTTCCAGATGACACTATGCCCCAATCTTGTAGAAGATTGAACGCTTCTTCCTTTTTCAATTTATAGATCCAGGAAACTCTGGGGTCGGCTATCACCTCGGGGTTTACGTCCTCAACTGACTGATCCTCTGTCAGCTCCTGATGTCGAGCATCTGAATCAGACTCGCCCTGTTCACTCATGATGATTCTTACTTCGTTGCCTCGTGCCCCACGTTGGGCGCCAATCTATCACGTACACCCTGAGTAGCTTCAGAGGTGGGTGATTGATACCCAGGTGTTGCTCCTGGATGACTTCGCTCAGTCGTAATGTGGGCGGGGAAAGGAGGCAAGTCGAAGTTCCTCTTCCTTCTTCTTTGTTCCTCAGCTGGCGTGAACAGCACCTCCTGGTGCTTCTGACGGCGTGAAGGTCGCTCTCTTCTCTGATGACACCACTTTGATGTAATTTTGTATCGGCCTTACGGCCTCGGTTCCGCTCCAGTGGAGTAGGAAAAGGAAGGACAGAAAGGATAGGGACGGCAGACAACGGTCCGCTGTGCCCTGGGGAGAAGGAAGAATAGGGACGGCAGACAACGGTCCGCTGTGCCCTGGGGAGAAGGAAGAATAGGGACGGCAGACAACGGTCCGCTGTGCCCTGGGGAGAAGGAAGAATAGGGACGGCAGACAACGGTCCGCTGTGCCCTGAGGGGATGGAAAGAATAGGGACGGCAGACAACGGTCCGCTGTGCCCTGGGGAAATGGAGGACAGGGACGGCAGACAACGGTCCGCTGTGCCCTAGGGAGATGGGAGGTCAGGGACGGCAGACAACGGTCCGCTGTGCCCTGGGGAAATGGGAGGACAGGGACGGCAGACAACGGTCCGCTGTGCCCTAGGGAGGTGGGAGGTCAGGGACGGCAGACAACGGTCCGCTGTGCCCTGGGGAAATGGGAGGACAGGGACGGCAGACAACGGTCCGCTGTGCCCTGGGGAAATGGGAGGACAGGGACGGCAGACAACGGTCCGCTGTGCCCTGGGGAAATGGGAGGTCAGGGACGGCAGACAACGGTCCGCTGTGCCCTGGGGAAATGGGAGGACAGGGACGGCAGACAACGGTCCGCTGTGCCCTAGGGTGATGGGAGGTCAGGGACGGCAGACAACGGTCCGCTGTGCCCTGGGGAAATGGGAGGACAGGGACGGCAGACAACGGTCCGCTGTGCCCTGGGGAAATGGGAGGACAGGGACGGCAGACAACGGTCCGCTGTGCCCTGGGGAAATGGGAGGACAGGGACGGCAGACAACGGTCCGCTGTGCCCTAGGTAGATGGGAGGACAGGGACGGCAGACAACGGTCCGCTGTGCCCTAGGTAGATGGGAGGACAGGGACGGCAGACAACGGTCCGCTGTGCCCTAGGGAGATGGAAGGTTAGGGACGTACGGCAGCCAACGGGCCGCTGTACCAGGAGCAGGAAGGTTTGTGAGCGGAATGCTGTGGTCTGGGGCTCGTCCGGCCTTTAAATACTCCCCCAAAGTGGAGGGGATGAAGTTGAGCCGCCGCCAGAGGCGGTGGAAAACGTCTCGATGCGCGGAAGATGGTGCGCCATCGGTACCTTCCTTATCTCCGCGGTCGGCTAGCGTTGCTGATAGCCGAGCGTCTTTCTTCAATATTATTAATTATTTAGCAATATTTTCCGTCACAATTTTACTTTGTGACACAGTACACAATTTATCTGTTTATTACAGGTGGTAACTTAAGATGCTAAATATCATGTTATCACAACATGATCTTGAATTCGTTCTTCCCTAGCCGCCCGGCCGACAATTTCGAAAACATAGGTCTGTAAAATAGATTAATAAATAATAATTATTATTAGCCCCCCCTATAGAAATTTCTGGTCAGAAACCATCCCCGATATTCACACAACATATTCCCAAAGTTTCATGCCCTTCTGTCGAGTAGATTTCGAGTCTATCGGGAACAAACAAACCTACAAACAGGCATTCATTTATATATCTCTATATATAAAAATGAATGCCTGTTTGTGTATTAGTTTGTTTGTTCCCTATAGACTTGGAAACTACTTGACAGAACGGCATGAAACTTTGGGAATATGTTGTGTGAATATCGGGGATGGTTTCTGACCAGAAATTTCTATAGGGGGGGCTAATAATAATTATTATTTATTAATCTATTTTACAGACCTATGTTTTCGAAATTGTCGGCCGGGCGGCTAGGGAAGAACGAATTCAAGATCATGTTGTGATTGGGGATGGTTTCTGACCAGAAATTTTAATAGGGGGGCTAATAATAATTATATATTAATTCATTTTACAGACCTATGTTTTCGAAATTGTCAGCCGAGCGGCTAACGTAGAACGGGAAGATCATCATGATTCAAGATCATGTTGTGATAATATGATTTAGCGTTATGAACTTACCAGCTGTGATAAACACGTCACTCTGTGATAAAATTGTTTACTGGTACTAAAACGGTAGTTTTAAGCACATAGGAAGTCCGTATTGAGATGTGAATAAAAATATTGATTGTCAGATAAATTTCATGATTCACCAAATAAAGTCAAGTGTGACATGAGATACATTGACTTTTTGGCGGTACGAAGTTCGCCGGGTAAGCTAGTATTATATAAATAGGCTAGAATCCTTATTTGACAATACTCGTGATCTAATCAAAGCAATAATTCGAATATTACAATGTACTATATTATATTTAGATACTATATTCACAAATTTCAAACACATCCGTCCCATTCGGTTTAATTTTCTGATTATGCTATTATTGGACGATCAATTCACGAACTCAATCAACTCACAAATTCATTTTTATAAAGTTTTAATTTGGCTAATAATCTTTAACACTTCATGAAGAGAATTTTCTACTCGTACAGTTATCATACTCTTGAAATGAACGCTATTCTAACGGTTGTAAATTTGGTAGTGAATTGTATTGAGAGTCCAAATTCCATTTGCAATTTGTAAATCAGAGGTGCAACTATGATGATATATTTTAAGTATTTAAAAAACAATTATTAATAAATATTCTGACTCAATAAAATTTTAATTAATCTTCAATTGAGTTTATTTGCAGATAAATGAATTAGGCTAAGCTGTAGCCAAACGCGGATCAAATTCAGTGGAACCATTCTAATCATTGCAATTATTGCATTTTAATTAATTTTCAAATCAGTTAGGTTACTTCTCAATGAGAGAGCAGTCATTGATGGTTATCAAACCATTTATTGAGCAAGCTACAATAATTTCAATCATAATCGATTCAATAAATGTCACAGTATTGATAAGAGATGTTTAACTTGATATTTGGCGTGGTCCTATATTATTCATCACGTCGACGAAATACCAATTTAGCAGAGGTAAGTCGATTTCTTCGCATCACAATATTATGACAGCTGCATAGAATTTCAATTTCCTACTGTCTGGCATTGGATTTGATTACTTTTTTTAACAGCAGAAATATTTTAGTAGCCAACTCCATTTGTGAATGAAGTAATTCTCTTGGAGAAAAGTTTCTTGAGTTTTCATGCAATTTTGAAGCAAATAAAAAAAATGTGGAAGAAGCTGGTGTTATAAATTCTAAACATGATTTGGAAACCTTACTTTTTTCTTAACTTCCTTTCACAGAATCATATTAAATTAAATGAATTATTCAAGAATAATAGTACTTCCAAGCTGAAAAGAAGATTTTTTGCTTTCTCTGCATGCCAAAACATTAAATTTACTCTATTTCACTAGAGTCGGATTCTTCGCATCGTACGGTTATATAGTATGATAAGTATACGGTTATATACGGTAATAAGGAAGCGGTTGGCTCTGTGGTCACTATGATAAGTTAACGCTCAGGAAAGTTAGGATTCATCCATCTTTTGCACGGGCTACATTAAGACCTGTCTTTGCTGAATATAAATATTAGAAGTGGTAACATCAGCTTATTTGGACTTATTATCAACTATAAAAATTCTTGAGAGAAAATTTTGATTCTCTCCCAATCATTTATTTGATTTTGTGATAGTGTGAATAAATAAAGTGAAATATCGCGTGAGTTGAAACATCACAACCAGATGTTCGAAATAGGTAAGAACTTAAAGGTAAAAAAAATTTGCATACTTGTGAACATTTTCGAATATAAGAGGTTTGAGAATAGTTTGTGATGCATGTGCCTACTCCAATCCTTCCATTCATAATTACAAATATCGGGGCACCGAGCTCAAGAATAGTGTATGCTATAGTGTATGAGGAACAACTGTAGTGTATGAGGGTGTATAGTGTGTGCTAAATACCATCCTTGCACCGAGCTTCGCTCGTTATTTATTTATTGATAAACAGAACACAACTCATTAAAATGATCGGTGAAGGACTAACAGGCACAGCCGGAAAATGTTTCTTCCCCGAATTTTTATTTATACACTATAATAGTCCAAAAAGTAGGTTATGTTCCATACACTTGAATTCAGGTCCAATTTTCAGTTCAAACATATGAAACAGAAAAGTTCTAATTCAGATTGTTTACAAACCAAATTGAATAATAAAGTAACGCTCACTAACCACTTAAAACTGTAAAATAATGATTAACTTTGAAAATTATGATATTCTCCAATTTAGAATGATTCATGTCATGTCAACAAATCAGATTATTTTGATTAAGTCGATTAAAAATTCTAGGTAATATTTCTGTTATCTACAGACGACGAAAATATCATATGTTTCTCCAAGGATGAATAAATTATCCTTTTCATGTCCTTCAGCAAGTTTCCCCAGGGATGACACCTAGTGCAATGGAATTTTTATATCATAAACCTACAATGTACCAAATTTCGTGAAAATTGTTAGAGCCGTTTTCATGATCCGTTGGACATAAATAACATTAATATAAATAACCAAATATACAGGAATTGCTCGCTTAAGTTAATAGGATAAAGTACAGTATTACTGGAGGCAAGTTTTTAAACCTTTTTCCAACTTGATATTCAAAGTTAATAATTTGAGTATTGTAAACAGTAAACTTGTTGCAATTCAGTAAAAGCAGCAGGCATTGTCTTTAGCAAATATTTACTCTCTTCTAGGGGAATGGAAGCAAACGATTTCAGCAGGAGATCACTCTCGCCATAATATAACTGAAAAGTTTCCAACCAGCCACCAATTTCACTGGGAAATTAGACGGTCTATTTGTTGAACATTGCCAATTCTATTCGGATGTATATGAGTGACTTCAGCTCACCCAGTGGCCAGTGCGATGGAATGTGAAAGCGGCTTTTGTTTGTGTTTGGTACGTGGATCAATCCTTTTTATGATTTCAATTAGAGCTTTGCCGTGTTTGTACTGCGACAAATGCACTGTTCGGGCGAGGGGCGGAAGGGTTGCGAGGGTTTAGTCGCGGCTTTGATTTCTCTCCAGTAGGAAATAGTGGCGGAGGCGGCAGTAGTGGAGGCAGTGGAGGCGGTGGGGGCGGTGGAAGCGGCTCAATTACACGTGTTCTTGGCCAACTGAATCGCTAGGGAGCGGTCGCATTAATTGGTCATTCTCTATCCCTCACTTACTCGCTGATTAGAATAGCGCATTTTCAAACAAATATGTACAGATCCTGGCTGATAACGATAACAAAAGTTTGTCCAGAAACCAACTACTCTATTCGGATACACATGAGGCCTGTGATCACCATTACATGTACTGATCGTGGCCTGCCAGTCGGTTCTCAACAGATTCGCACTTTAAGTTGGAGCAGTTATTATTATTCATGCTGGAAAGATGGAGTGTATGGGAGACTGAGGGTGCTGCAGCAGCTTGGAACTAGTATATTTCAAAGTATAGTTTATTTATCAATATCCTATACTATTAAACGAGCAACTCCTGTTTATATGTTTAGATGTTTATATGTTTGTATTTCACCGGATCTCGAATTCGGCTCTAACGATTCTCACGAAATTCAGAACATAATAGGTTTATAATATAAAGAGTCGATTGCACTAGGTCTCATCCCGGGGTAAACTCGCTGAAGGACATTCAAAGGATAATTATTATTCATCCTTGGAAAAACAGCTGATAAAAATTATTTCGTCGTCTGTTGATGATGGACGTGAGTGAGCGAGTTCATGTGTGTGGGATTGTATCAAAATTATGACTCAGGTGTTGAACTTTTGTAATCATTCAATCAGGTATAGTCCAGACAATGAATGCTCAAAAAAGGGTATAGAGGGAAAAGTTTGGAAGACAATTTTTTACCCCACAGTTCTGTTTAGGGTAGTGAGGAGGTAAACATATCAAAAGTCCCCACCCCTACCACCTGTTTTAAGGGGGTAGGGGTGGTTCAAAGGTACCATTTTTTGGTTTCTCGCATATAAGTCGAAATTATGAATTTACAGACATGACTATTCTATAAGAAATTGAAGCTTACATAATTTCCTAAAATATTAATCTAACAACTTTTTCCATATCTCTTTCACTTTTCGAGATATCCGCTCTAAAGATGTGACATTTTTGAAAAAAACCTATTTTCCTACGATTTTTTGTTATTTTTGCTCTTATAACTTTTTTAATATCGATGGGAAGAATCTATGCTGATCATAAGCTTATAGAGCATCAAATTTTCTTCAATTTGATGTATAATTTCACAAGTTCACTCACATCCCCACGACTGTTGCAGCAGCTTCAGTTTTGAGTGTGAGATCTTCAGTTAACTTATGCAAAAATAGACAAATTGACAAAGGAATTTGGAGAGAATGTTTTGAACACAATTTTTGACTTCGCAGCTTTGTTGGGATCAGTTAGGGGGTGAACTTATCAAAAGTTCCTATCTCTACCCCATTGTGCTAAAGGGATGAGGGTGGTTTAAGAGTTACATTTTTCAATGTTTTGCTTACACGCTCATATCTTGAGAAAAATTGCATTCAACGGACATGACTAACTATAAACAAATAAAGCTTGATAAATTCTCTACAATATTTGTTATGTAGTGATTTGTGATATCTCCAACAGTTTTCGAGATAAACGCTCTTGAATGTGTAAAACTGTTAAAATAACAGCTATTAATCCTATTTTTGATGTTTCAAGACCTACAACTCTCCAACAATGCATGGTAAAAATGAATGCTTACCGTAGATTTGTAGAGCTTCGTTTTCTCTTCAATTCGAATATAATTATTATTTAACGAAAATCCAAAATAAATGCTGCAAATCACCCCGAAGACTTCTGCTACTGCAGACATTGGCAACAGGGTTAACAGCTAGATGGAAATTTGATGAGAACTACTATCCAAAAATTAGTTGCCAGACCGGGAATCGAACCCGGTACCTCCCAATTGCCAGTCAGGAATGCTTACCCTTACACCAAACTGGTAATCTCAGTCTTCAATTTGTGTCTTCAATTTGATGTATTATTTCACTACTCAATGTTTTCCTCCTATTGTTATAGCAGATTCTAGGTGGGGGGTGAAATTTTAATTTTGTAACAATTGATTATTTGACAATGAAATTTAAGCCTGGAACACCTGGTGCACAATTTTTGACTTTGTAACTTAATGAAGACTAGTTGAGAGGTAAACATAGCGAAAATACGCATCTCTAGCCCGTCTATTGGTGTGGAAATGCTAAGTTGACACTTGTTGCAGAGTTGAAAATTTCACCCCCACATTGAATCTGCTACAACAATAGAAGGAAAACATTAAGTAGTGAAATAATACATCAAATTGAAGAGAAAACAAAGCTCTACAAATCTACCGTGAGCATTCATTTTTACCATGCATTGTTGGAGAGCTGTAGGCCTTGAAACATAAAAAAGTAGGATTAATAGCTGTTATAACTGTTTTACACATTTAAGAGCGGATATCGCGAAAAGTGAAAGAAATCCAGAAAAAGTTGTTGGATCGATATTGTAGGAAATTATGTGAGCTTCAATTTCTTATAGAATAGTAATGTCTGTAGAATCCATAATTTTCGAGTTATATGCGAGAAACCAAAAAATGGTACCTTTGAGCCACCCCCACCCACTTAGCACAGGGGGTAGGGGTGGGGACTTTTCATATGTTTACCTCCTCACTACCCTTAACAGACTTACGGGGTCTTCCAAACTTTTCCCTCTATAACACTTCGTTGACTGGGCTAGTACTTAGTGCCGGTTGCAAAAAAGCCGGGTTATTTTCAATCCTGATCAATTCCAGTAGATCCATTTTTTTGAAGTGGTATTCACTGATTTTGTTGACGTGAAGTTAATCAGGATTAAAAAACAAATGGCTTTTGGGCAACTGGGTTTTTGTGAGGGAAATTTTTGCATTCTTCTGGTAATCACTATCAATTTACTGTTATTAGATAGAACATTTCTGTATGAATGTTATTATAATTTCTTCTTTCGTAATAAACTTTTTATGCTTTTGTACTCCAGAGCGAAGCTCGGTCCCCGATATTTCCGGTGAATTCTAGTCAGAATCTTCAAAATAATACTGCTCAGATCAGTTCGGTGTTACCTTAGAATTTAATGTATAGTTAGGTGCTGAAGAGCCAGTCTAGATAGACTCTTCTCAAGCTACCTTAGGAATAGAAGATTTGAAGATTCAAGATTTGAATCAATTCCTATTAAAATTTCAACAAATCAGTTTTTTCATTATCAAATGGGGCTTGTTTCATAATTAATGATAAGATTCCAGTCACATAGTCTACTTATCTTCTCTATGTACGGTAAATAAAGGAGAGCAAGTAGTCAAACATGTATCATAAGTTATAATTATAAGTAATTTATAATTTTGATAAAACAACTCTATTCTAAAACTCACAGATCGATGCGTATCTCATAATAGTTTGAACCTCGTACCTGAAAAAATGGTTAGTCATTTTGAATGACAGTTTCTTATGTTATATTTATTCTCATTTCGTTCATTTAAACAGCGGTGAGTAATTTCCATAACTCACAGAACGCCAGTAGCATAAACATCCCTCATTTTCCAAGGCTGAACCTTAATAAAAACACTGTGCTCACGATGGGTTAGGCATAATAGGAATAAATGATTGAAAATTACAGCCACAATGTCTTTAGTATGAAATAAGCCTCGATGAAGTAAGTTATACGGCTCACTTCTTCGCTGGAGGAAATTTGCCGGGCTTTTGGTGCAGCTAGGGATGAAACAATAAAAAGTTCATTATAGCTGTTGACTTGGTTAGCCGAGCCGGGTCGCGCCGACATCGTAAAACAGTTGATCACTTTCGTCACGCGAAACGGTTGATGGAAGTCGTGATATTTAGATAAGATGGAATGGAAGAGGTGATGAAGATAGAGGGAGAGAAAGAGTAATGAAGCGAGAGAAAGGGATGAGAAGCGGATTGCAGTGACGTAGTGAAGCTTCAAGGCTATTGAAGGGTTGTAAATTAGGGAGAGCTCTATCGACAAATCACAAGAACTGGTATGGATTGGAACGTTGCAGGCTAAGATAGCAATTAGACTGGAACTGTAGTGGAAAAGCAACTTACACCGGAGCAGTCAATAACTACTTGAGCAACTACTTGAGCTTCACTGACTTGTCGATTTGAATTAGAGCAAAGGGTAGGCCTATTTTGGATACAAAGATAATTAGTCATTATGATGAGATAGTGCAGGCTCAAAGTTGGTAGACTGTCTATTAACGTTGGTTCAGGTTGAACATTGTTTTCAAAACCTTAATCTCTCAAACAA